>NC_056737.1:649456135-649551135 GCF_019279795.1 Protopterus annectens
CAGTGGTAGTTCTGTTTTCTGGTCTAAGTAATTTTAGCATTTCTGAATAGTCTGTATGTTGGTTTACACAGAGACAGAAGAAAAGATGTGAGGTATATTGTTGTGTTCTACTCTCTGAGGTATGCCAGTCTGATGCATCTGACAACTTACATGTTTACAGTGGATTACTGTGCAGACAGTGGTATGGCTATAACAAAGGTGAAATCATCTACATGCGCGTGTTATGCATTTCTGACAGCAGGACGCTGAGGAGGCAAACTAAAGCAGACTTCTTGACAGTTTTTGGTCAGAGAAGCTCAGCTGTTATGATGGACAGCTAACTAAATCAGTTTTAAAGCCTTGAACTGGGTCTACAGGATTGTACTTTGCACAACACAGTAAGCTCTTCATGCTTTTTCTACAAATCAATACCAACAGCTGCTGAAAACTGCACACATATCTTAAGATGGAATTAGTTTTTGATGGGTTTGTATTTGGTTTTGCCCCAGGCATTCCTCACAGGATCTTTACAAATGGCAATCTATCTCTTTTTCAATTGGAATTTTCCACAATCAGCATTCACAGTAATGTTTTTTGAATGTGTTTATTTGGGACAGTTTCATATTTGCATACATAGTATTGTTTTTTTATAATAAAATGTTTTCCTTTTAGCTTATACCGTGTTTTAGAAACTATAACATGAGTGGGTCCCCAGCATTAAACATGGAAACACTGAACAATCTGGTTTACCTTCATTATATATGGTCTAAAGTACTGATAATAATGTTTAATAACATTGCAGCTGCTGTTCTGAGAACAGCCAAGAGTGTAAAGGGCAGCACTCTGTCATAGTTAAGAAAGTGCTGAACACTTTCAACAGATGTTTCAGCTACTGTTTTTTGACTAGTTTTAAGAACACACACGCACACACACGCACACGCACACACACACACACACACACACACACACACACACACACACACACACATACACTTGTGCCCATATATCCATACATAGTTAGAGGTGTGTGTGTGTGTGTGTGTGTGTGTGTGTGTGTGTGTGTGTGTGTGTGTGTGTGTGTATGTATGGAAACACTTTATAATCTCGAAATACTGAAATGTCGAATTTCAGTACCTCAAGACTATAAAGTAGAAGTTTGAAAATAGCGAAAGTGCATAATCGCAAATTCGAATATCTCGGGCGTGCCCCCCTGCTTATTTGTGTTGTAGGTTTGTGGATGTGTGTTGTTTTGTTTGTTTATGTTGTGATGTGGGTGTTGTGGTATATTTGTATTCTGGTGTGTGCTGTGTTTTAGGTGTTTTGAATTTCGCGGATTTGGTGTTTCAGTGTTGTGTGGATTTGATTTCATGGTCTCGAAAATCTGAAATTTGAGATTTCAATATTTCGAGATTATGAAGTGAATCTATCTATCTATCTATATATATATATATATATATATATATATATATATATATATATATATATATATAAGCTATGGAACCTTGCTGGCTAGGCTTACATAGGTCTTTGGGCCAATACCCTAGTACCTACCTATGAACCTATGAACCTATATATACATATACACATATACACATATATATACACACACACACACACACACACACACACACACACACACACACACACACACACACACACACACACACATGCATACACACATATACACACACGCGCACACGTACACACGCACACACTCACACACATACACACACACACACACACACACACACACACACACACATACATACACACACGTACACACATACATGCACATGCACACACACACTCTGCCAGCCCTGCATTTGGCAAGATACGAGTTACAATGCCTTCTTCTGGAGATACACCAGTTGTAGGTATTGAATGATAATTTGATAATGGAGAAGCAGCCTAAGAGAAGTAAAAGAGTTTGTCACAGTTGCAGGTTCAACTCTTCACAACACAATACACTAGCAGTAATGCATAGATAGCAAGAATGATTATTCTGATTAAAGGAAGATTTTGAAATTAAAAAAAAAAACAACAGCATGATGCTATGGTGAAGCTCTCCCACATATAACCTTTGTTTTGAAATCACTCTATAGAAATAGCTAGTACTTCTTTGTGGTACTGCCTGTCTTTTTTGTCCATGCACATCTAACTTGGAGAGAAGTATGTCATCTTTTCTACTTGTTGCTTAATTTAGTCACATAATCTTTTATGGTAACACTTCCAGGAATGATATCAGGATCTTAGTGCTACTTTAATATTTTATTTATTTTTATTTACATTTGTTTACGGTTAGTGTCTGACTGGGCCAGAGTCCCATTTTCAGCGGAGACCTGGGGAGAAAAGCTCCAGTACAAGTATTACAATTGCAAAGTGATAGTCAAAAGATGAGCAAAATGAACAGAAGTATTAACATTGCAAAGTCATTGTAGAAACATTAGCAGGTAACATATATGCTAGTGTAAAATACATATTCAGTGAGCATAGAAAATTATAAAAGATAAACACGTTACATACATGATAGTAAAAATGCATTTTAATGGGCATAGAGGATATAAATGCAAAAATTATTTTTTTTTAAATAAGGGAAGGAGTTTAATATAACATAAGGTATCTTATGAGACTTAGAGCAACCGTGGTGAAGTACAAGAACGTGACTTATGGAATGTTAGTATGTGGGACAGTGCAGAAGCTATATTGAAGATTTTCAGATGTCTTAGAGTAGAAGTACAAAAATATTTTGAAAAAAAAAAAAAAACTGCCATGCCAAGAATTGTGAAGTAATACCAAAATATGAAATCTCAGTGGTAGACAGAAAGTACATTGTACTTCAAATTTGGTGGGGGCCATGGCACAAAATTCCAGGAGCAGTGGAAAATATGAAATAAGTCATGGAATCAAATGGTCACAAAACTGATATGCAAATACCTTAAACTAAAAAGAAGAGGAGATGTAGCGATCAACTAAAATGTTGGGTCACAAAAGTGAAGTATAGAAATGAGCACATTTCATGGGCTCTATTTTTTTTATCTGCAAACAAATTATCAATATTTATTTATTTTATGTGCTTACCATCAGGGTAGCAGCAAGGGAAATGTATTCTGATAACACTTGGGAGCTCTGCCACAGAAGGAGTGAGCCTGTCTGACTTCCATAGTTTTGCTCCATTCCACCAGTAGGACAGGTAGACACCCTCTTACAAAGACATCATCATGTTTATGGTATGAGGGACCACAGCTGTGGCTGGCTCATTTGTACCTGGTGCTGATCCCTGATCTGGTGCCCCTCAACACTGTAGTCTTTTCACTTTCCTAAGGAGGAGCACCTAGTCCTAATGCCCTACACCCTCATGCTCTATGTGAGATTAAAAAAAAAAATAAGGCAATTTTCCAGTCTGGTGCTCCTTCCATCTCTTCTAAAGAGGAATATCAGTTTCCTAACACTCTCATGCTGTATGGTCCTGACCTTGCATCTATGCAAGAAGTAAAAAAAAAAAAAAAAAAAAAAAAAAGCTGCCCACTTTACCCCTCTCTAGCTATGCTTCTGAGGACATATACTAATGCCATCTTCGATTCTTTCTTGTCACAGTAAAAGCAACTAAAGCATTACTAGTTGTTTAGATTAGCCTGGCTTCCAGAATACAAATAAATGGTTTACCTTTGATTGAATGAAAATGAGAAATATGAACGGGCATATATGTGAACCGGAAGTACGAAAAAACGCAAGAATGCATTCCAAAATGTAGAAAACTACATAGCGGAATTTAGAATTCGCTTATTTTTGAACCCGTGTAAATATGCAATCCCTATCATGCAGTAAAGTGATACAATGAGTCTGTGATGCATGAACATGCATTCCTGTAGAGTAGGACATGTATTTGTAGTCCCAAACAACACAATCCAGTAAATTGACACCGTTGCTGTAACATAATCAAAAATAAGGCTTCCCATGTGCCATATTAGCATTCCTGTATCCAAGATCAGCATAAGGAGATGGTTTCCAGACGTACATCTTTGCTATTTCCTGTGCTTTTAGAATGAGCAATGCTTTGCAACTAAGCACACAAAACCCCTTGAAGTGAACTGTGCCCTATTGCATAACAGCCGTTTGAAGGCTGCTTCCTTTTCCATTAGCCTATTTCTCTGTGGTGAAACTGGAACACACAATTCATGCCGTACACGCTTGTCATCAACATGGTTTTGCTCAAGTTGAATGGCATATAATACATCCAGCAAATACAACTGCTTCTTACCCATTAAACACCTCAGTCTCCTGTGCCACCCCTCCACCGCAATTTGGCTATGCAGATAGCCCATGTTGCATGTATCAAATTTGTTCCAAAAATGATGTCAAATGTGTGCGGCAATCTCTCTGTTGTGGAACCTCTCATCCCATACTGTCTATGCCTGCCAAGTATATAGTTTTCCCTAAAGAAGGTGTATAGAGCTGTGCCACTTTCAGGCATGTCAGACTCAGTTTCACTAAATGTGGAAGCTACATCCTCTGGGGCCACAAATGCCAGTGCTGGAATCTCCTTACAGGTCATAGCGAAACTTATATCACTTCCAAATGTTGCTGCCAAGTGCAGCTTCTGGATCTGGCACCAGACTATTTGGCAAAGGTGAAACCAGCAACCTTTAGCCGATGCAGTAGGGAGATGTTTCTTAATTCAATTTAGTGGTGCACTGTCGAAGTCAGTCAGCACCATGTTTGGCATCAGGGTTAGATTGTAATCCACACACAATTGGAGCACTATGCTCCAGAACAGATCATAGCACTGTTCTGTCTTGCTTGGCAAAATGCCGTACACAACTGGGCAGACCTTCCTGCTGTTTGCACTGTCAAGAGCACAATGGATACTGTATATTTGTCGACATGCAGATGTACTTATGGGAAATGTGCTATCAGCTATGATGTACTCTGAATTGCAAAGCATTTTCAGGTTCTCAGGTGTGGTTATCACTACGACATGGACCTGATTTACCTCATCAATGGTACTGTGATGCACTATAAAGGACCCTGACTTTATGGGAATCATGTCAGGCCTAAGGTCCCTTAATGACTTCATTGCCTTAAAAGACTCTGCCTTTCTGTTGAACCTATGCCTCGCTATGCTCTGCTTCAAAGCAGTTCGTGGACAACATCTGAGGAAGTGGTGGCCAGTACCTCTGAGACCACCTTACAGGGGTCATCAATAGAGCACTCTGCCCTCCTCTTCAGCTCATCCTGTACTCTAAACACCTCTGTCTTCACCACATCAGGGGCATGGTAGTGTTCTGTGCTCTTTAGCAGTTTAAAGCCCTCAGAGTCACCTTTGGTCACACACCTGCCCTTACATTTGTCTCTATTTTTTTTATGCAACACCAATATTGCTTGTCTTGCAATGCTTTCTCTTTGTAATATTGGTAACCATCAACAACTAACAGCTGTCTCCCTTTTTGTGTAGTTCTCATACCGTAAACAGCATTCAACACACCAGGCTTCTCCGGAACTGTACCTGCATCTTCCTAAATAAAACACAATACACTTATTTACACACTGCTGGGGCGATTTACTTTGTAATTACAATTTTCTGAATTTGGATTCTCACCTGCATGACTACTTCCTACAATCCGGACCTATTGGCATAGCAGAACAGCAGTCAGGGAAGCAACACAGAGGCAGAACAATGGCTCACTCACGTTTTTAATATCGCGATGCCAACTTACATCGCATTCAAATGTGCGAAACTTAATTACACTAATTCAGTTTGTTATTCGCCTATGCTGTGGTTCGCCCTATATCTATTCGACATTATGGGATCTTGAAAAGATACTTTTGACCAAGTAGAGTTTGCACTTATGACTTTCATCCAATCAAAGGTAAACCAAATAAACATTACTTTGAGGGGATAAAATGTTTTATCTTATACTCTTGAACGTTTATATAGCTTATGAGATTTTGAGCAGCAGGGATTGCAGATATCAGAATATAAAGTCAATAACTGTACCATATGTAGGTAGCAGATATCCTAAAAAGACTAAAATAATCAATGTGTTTTACTTGGAGATGGAGGGAAACTTCATCTCCTATCCCTCTTGTGCTATATTTCTCCAAAAGACCATCAAGTATCAAGTTAAATCTCTCCAGCAATACTTGAACCAGAAAAGGCTGTTTGTCTTTTCCAGGATGACCATGGCATTGGTCATGTTACCTGTTGACACCCTACTCAAAAATTATATGGAGAATTGCCCTTGAGAGAGGGAATCCTGTGAGGCTGATGACATACCTTTGGATTCCAAAGACCATTTTAAGCTCAAGGGCTTTAGGTCCAGTGGGGAACTTTTGTAGCCCCTGGCTGTGATGTTTACTTGGACTGAAGCCTTTGACAATCCATTTTCAGTAATTTGTCATTCTCTTGGACAGCAGCATGTCCTCCAAAGCCGAAAACCTTGCAGCCATCTGTCAGTCTGGATGCCTCTCTATGGGCCTCTGGTTCTGATGCTTATCTTTTGATAACCATGGGCAAGAGTGGTTTTCCATTTTTTCTTCTTCTTGAGGACATCTGCAGCTCTAAGATGAGATCTTCAGTGCCTGCCCATAACTACATACTTCCAAGGTCTTGATTACACCCAGATGCAGGGCCAAGACATCTGCCATGTTGTTTTAGTATAAGCTTGGGTAGGCTTTCCTGTCAGGCTCACTCTCAGGACCTGATGGGCTGACTAAGGATTTTGCCATCCTTAGAGTAAGGATTAATATCAGGAGTTCCCTATATATGAAAAGAAAAGAAAAGAAAAAGCAGCCTCCCCAGAGGAATCTGATTTATCTGTCTCAGAGGCAGATGAGCTGGCCTATGTACAGAAAATATTTTCCACTTTTAGTCATGAGAGTGACATAGAGTACACATTATTCTCTGCTTCTCCATCTAAGGATTTTTTTTTTACTTATACCCTTTGTAGAATGAAGGATGACTTTAAATAGCAGTGTAAGGATGCCTCAAATTCCCCAAATGATAGAGGAAACATTTGGCCTTGCCAGAGCCACCCCTTAGCTGTTCCTTCAGTGATTGAAGCCTTGGTGGATGCATGTTACTTAGTGCATCTCTTGAGCCATAGTCTCAGCTTCCTACTTCCAGGAAACTACAACATTTTCAGAGGATTGTGGGTAAATATATGGGAGATAACCTGGGGAAAGAGACCATTTAGTCTGCTTCCCTGGGAGATACAGAAAAATAAGGTTTTACTCAGAATTTCTTTTTAGTCACCAACAAATTGTAGATACTAGTCCAAGTCACATGCTTGGATTATTTTCCAATTGGATTCTGACATGAGGCGTCTTCTGTCATCCCCATAGAGATATTCATGGATAATGGAATAAGTATACCTTCTGGACACTCCTACTGAAAAGTGAGGTTGCCTAGCATTACTGCCAGTGTGTCCTTTAGCTCCTCTGTGTCTGGCTTCCCTGTCAGTTGTTAAGTAACATCTTTTTTTATTTAAAAGATTTATATCAGGACTTTTGTGCCTGTGTGTGTTTTTTGTAGTTTATGCATTTCTAAAGCACTAGAGCGGTAAAGTTAGAGGGCTATCCTGTATAACTATAGCTCTCACAGTTTGCCCACCCTGGTCTTTTGAACTGTCTTGTATAGAAAAACAGCAAACTGTATTTCTTGTAACCCCTTTCTGTGCAATAAGTAGACATTTCTTGTTTCCCCTTTCTTTGCAGTTAAGGATGAAAGAATTGGAAATGGATGGTTAATACAATGCAACAAATTCTGTCAAAAATAATCAGAATTCATTGCAAATGCTATAAGCAGAACTACATTATGTAACAAAAGTGTACTTACTATTGAATTATCAAAATGTATGGAATGTCTGAAGCCTGCATCAGTGAAGTTTGTGTGATACTCCTTGATTAGCAATCAGTCAAGTGAGAGGTGTGCTCCACTTTGTCAGAGGTTTTTGAACTAAACTGCTATTAAAATGATGTTAAGTATATAGAATTGCAGCCTCTTACAACTCCCAGTAAAAACTAATGCCTTGTAGTTTATGATTTTTATTTGCAATTCCAGTCTCCCATTTTATTACTACTAACCACAGAAACCAAAACTTTCCTGTTGTCTAGACAGCTAGGTGATAAAAGAAGGTAACATATTGTATACTTTGTGTCTTTGGACAGTCCTGTCCTGTCATCACAGAACAGATGGTGGCTACATAATTGAGCTGCAGCGGTTTACTATCAAAAGGATGAAAATCACGTCCACGAATGGTGATTTCCGTGACAAATAATGTCGACTCATGAAAATGAAGTAGGTTGAATGATCGACGCAGCAACGTCGACAAATTCTGTCGACCTTAAGGTGAAACTCTCCCATTGACATCCATGCTGTAACTCCCTGCCCGTGTACGACCTTCTAAACTGACGTACAAATGAACGTCAACATTCCGACAGTCACTGTCGAGCATGTTACTGTCGTGCTTTTGATGGTAAACCAAGCTGCAGCATTGCTATGGCATTAATAATCCTAAGACTTCTTTAGTCATATCACCTTTTTTTAGTCAGTGAGAATTATTAACTTTACTTTTTTGTTTTTCCTCATTAGTCATGCAGACATAGTCATAGTTTTAAGACAGAAAAAGCTGAACACCTCATTTCAGTGTCATTAAATTGTCACATATGTGTAATTGGTCATTGCTCATGTGACACAGTATGGAAAACTATTAACTGAATGTTTATTTAATCATAGCAGAAAGAAATACGATCTGGTCACTTATCATGACCAGTTTGTTATATGTTTAGTGAAATGTATTGTAAAAATATCACCTGAAGAACTACACCAGCATGCTGGTTTCCTGAAATTCATTTTGAAAACATATGAAAGATGCTGTTATGATTGGTAACCTTTCATAATGTTTTGTAGTCTTGTATTACCTTACTTATTTGGACATTATAAGTGGTCAGACTGAGTTTTTTTTTGTGGTTTTAATTTTAGGGGTTATGTCTATGTGTGAGTGATGATTTCTTAGGCTTGCTATTTTGCTTCTTATGTATGCAGGCAAATACTAGCATAGTTCGGTAAGAATCTCACAGTAACCAGTTTATTATCTATGTTTTCCAAATATACTAAGGACAATTTAATGCATTATGCATGTTTCTAGTGAAAAGCCTAAAAAGATGAAAAGGTGCTACATGACATAATTTGAGTATTATTAACAGATTCTATATCTGGGTAGATTATAGCTCATGTTTCCTTTACATATGTTTAATTAGAGCAGGATTTGTCAGTCAGATTTAATTAAACCCTGTTTCTGTAGAACAATATATAGTATTTTGAGTGAGATCACAGAAATTTGCCTAAGGAAATTTCCTCTTACCCTCAAGTTTCTACAATCTTGGGGCTGGTATATTAGAAATCCTGGTCTATTGGAAGTGGAAGGATGCTTGCCTTCCTGCAAATATTCTTTAGTTTTGCTTTATTGTGTAACTTTTGACTTTGCTAATTATTGTCTTTTGTATGCACTAACAGCATGCCTTTTGCCATTGTGCAGAATTACTTTGGATCCATTTTGTGTCATCTTCATAGCTATGATAATAATGTTTATTCATTACAGTTTATTAGCATAAACAAGTAAAACTGCTACAAGTAAATGTAAGACCTCATCGAGTTTAAATATAGCAGTTCTATTTTGAAAAGAATTTAGCTCATGTCTTTTGAATAGCTTAAATCCTCTCACATTCCCTGATGTTTATTTCCAAACCTTGTCATGGGTTTAAATCAATGGAATGTTATCTTGGAAAATATCAAGTATGCTGTGCAGCTGTACAGCTAAGGCAGCCTTCTCTAGTAACAGTTTGTTTTTCATCTTCTGCTTTGACTGAATACTATACCATATTTTGACCTACAATGTGATAGATTGCATTCATTGTTTTGTCAGATCTGCTAAATTCATTAATCATCCAAGTACAGACTTCCTAAAAGTTTAAACACTGTCCAAAGGAGGAACGAAAATGGCAGTTATTTTAAATGTCAAGATTCTTCTTTAAAATAATGCAGCAATTTAAGAAAAGTGCTTTTAATGAGTTATATCCTGTAGACCTGAGAGCCTCGAGCATTACTTGCATACATTGTGATTGTTTAAGTCATTTGGTCAAGTCACACATTCCAGGATTAACAATAACAGGCTATATCATATTTATAAGGTTTAAAAAGGATGGGTATGAGCTGCTTTTTTGATATAATGATCGCTACTATTGAAAATAATTAGTTGTGCCAAGTAAGTTTAACATAGCTAGCAAAAAGACCGCATAACTAAAAAAGAAGGGTATTCATTTTGTGAACTTTCAGGTGTCTGAAACTTTTGTGTTAGAAATAGAACATGCATTAAATGGTTAAACTATATATTAGTGGAGATATCCTGTTGGAAATGCATGTTTTGTAAGTCTGGATGGAGGATTGCCCCACATCTTCCTATATTTTGTAACAAATCCTTATTATTAATGTGAACACATTTACATCTAAATGCATTTTATCAGTTTTCTCTCTATTTTTTAATTATCTCCACGTTGACATGTCTTGGATATAAATATTGAGACTGTGTTGCATTAAAAACCTGAAATAAAGTAAACTCATTTGTTTTACTTAAATGAACACCAAGCATTTGTTTTATTCAGTAGGGCTTATGTAACATATATTAGGTTCATAGGTGATTACTAGGCTAACAACCCAAGGGATCTTTTTACGCCTAGCAATGCTTAACAAATATATCTGACAAGTTTTGACATCCTAGGCTTATTTTAAAGGGTATATATAAGCTTGAGCAGAGGTGGTCAAGCATTTATACGCCGTTTCCGTCTAGTAGAGAAATAGGTGTCAGACCAGGGGTAAATTTCTGATTCCCCATCCACTGGTCCAAGTTACACTATAGGGTTAGTGAAGAACTCTGCTTTCTAGAGAAGGGGAGAAGGAGCTGTGTCTGAGATACATGCCTGTTCCTCGTGTTTATGTTGCCAATGAGATTTAAATCCAAAGACCATGTAAATTTCTGATTCCCCATCCACTGGTCCAAGTTACACTATAGGGTTAGTGAAGAACTCTGCTTTCTAGAGAAGGGGAGAAGGAGCTGTGTCTGAGATACATGCCTGTTCCTCATGTTTATGTTGCCAATGAGATTTAAATCCAAAGACCATGTAAATCTAATGATATTTGTTTTGTGCATGTGTAACAGGTTCATCAGAATGGGATCAGAGGATGCTTTTAAGGCCAGAGATAGATTGCCTTTCAGCAGTCTGCAGAAGACCGAGTACAGTGATAGGGCTTTGAGACAGTCTGCATAGGATAGAGCATTAATTGTATTTTCCCAGTCTTATTAGTGTAGTAATTCTATGTATTGTACTGATAACTAAGATGAAATATTCCAGTAAAAGAATATAGATAGCATTGTTGGAGTAGGAGAAGGAGATACTAGATAAGGAAATAGCTGTCTGTCATGCATTGTGGCTTTAAACATGAAGTAGCTGGTATTTATAGTACAATATATATATATATATATATATATATATATATATATATATATATATATATATATATATACATACACATACAGAGAGAGAGCTACATGTGGAAAAGCTGCCTTTTAAAGAAGATCCTTGCTAAATTTACACTCACAGCACTGTATTCTAAAAGAAAAACAAAGCAAAGAAATGAAAAATCCTTTCTTGAATAGTGGATAGTGGGACAAGGGACAGATGGATAGAACTGTGACTGGTTGCAGTGTCTGCAGTGGGGATTGTGGACATCAAGAAATTAATCAACAGGAAAGCACAAGTGACAGAGCCAATACTGGGCCAAATTTTAGTAATTTTCCTCAGCTGGTTAAAAGTGCCACTCTTACGTAGCTATGCCCTTGCATTAATCAGCATTGTTGTTTTGCCTCAGTCTCATCTTTCCATTTTCTACAATCGTATATTTCACATCAAACAGCTTATTGAACACTGCATACAATGGTACAAGGAGAAAGACAAGGTGATCTCCAGTAATGTTTGTTTTTTTTTAATTGTGGATGATTGTATTAGGTATGGTTGAACAAGAACCACCTTCCCTTCATGTTCTTGGAAGCCCATTTGCAGAGATGGAGGCAAACTTAAAACTGCTGGACTGTTTGTTATGACAATATAGTCTTTAGAAGGATAGGAACCTTAATTTTACAATGCGTTGCAGTGTTTGGAGGAGTCAGCTGTTTGAGATATGTAACAATTAGCTTTTGTAGCTGAAGGTAATGATACAGCCTTTATTAATGAGTTGTAGCTTTATGGGTAAACTTGAACTTTTTTTGTGCATGATAATATTTTTGAAAATCAACACCCAGATGTTAGTGCTGCGGACATATTTAATCTGGTCTGGTATTTGAAAGTGTTTATGTATAATGTTAGTATGTATCAATGTCCCTGGAGAATGAATTATGAAATATAAAGGACATGTGTAATCATAACGGCATTTCATCTGGTACCATCCCAGGCTTGTCACTGGAGAAAATATTTGTTTATCAGTGTTTTGTCTTCTGCATATTATAAATTAACATCCTGTATATTAAAGAAATAAACAGATAAGAGTGTAGATAAAATTTTCCTGGCATTATCGTGTGTATAACTAATTAACTTATTTCCAGGTTATTAACTTTTTAAACGTTATTTTTTATGTAAGGTCTCCAGCGTCGTAGGCTTATACCTGCTCCACTACCCGATACCTCAAGCTTGGGCAGAAAGCAGAGTATTACTGGCCAGTGGGTAGATCTGCCACCTCTACCAGGCACTATGAAGGAGCCATTTGAAATCAAGGTTTATGAGATTGATGATGTAGAGCGATTACAACGACACAGACCAGAAGAAACCGAGGTCAGTGTATATTTTACAGCAGTACCAGACAATGTAAATTGCATTGTATGTAAGTTAGCTCTGTTTAAGTGATGGAACAACATACAGGAAACTAATTACAAATAAGTTATCTTCATTATTAACTTTAGATTGTATATGCTGGGTGCTCTTAACAGAATAAGTGAAAATAACTGATGTCTGCAGTTAACTATATTTAACATCACTGATCATGGCAAATAGGAAAAAAAATGTGAATACATTATTAGGGTACTATATTATCTTAGGCTCTTTAAAGCAACTCTGGTATGTAGCATGACACCATTAACTCTTTACATAAACAGATGAGAGTATCCACTTGGAAATTATATTAAATTCGCAGTCCTGGTAATTTGATTTGCTTGCAATTAGGAAATAATTATGCTCACTGTGTCTTTTGAAGCATGCTGGGTACAGTTCCATATTTATTTCCTTTCTTATATTACAGCAGCCTTTTCAGGATGTTGAAAAGGTAGGGGCTTTTTCTCTATTTCCTTGCCTAGTTATGCTGTTTTTCATGCACATTGTTTGAGGCTGATAGCTGAAATGTTGGCATGCTTTTGCTTTTTTTGTGTGCAAGTAGAAGGTCTGGTGCTTCCCCAGCAATGCTGATTCCTAAGCTAAGTGCAATGAAAATAACCTTATGTTTCACTTTTTTAGACTGAGTCACATATTTGTTTTCTTATTACATATAAAATGCAGCGGGGACAGTTGAGACACATATTTGTTTTCTCATTGGATATAAAATTCAGTGGGGGCAGGGAAGCTGCATCTTTCATCTGGTGCTTATGATGTCCTGAATTCTGCTGTATTACTGCAGCATGAAGCATTTCTAGGCACATATTGTTTTTGTAACACTCCTGAGGATGTGTACATGTAGAGTTAGGATGTACAAACCTGTAGAGTTCAGGTACAAAGCATAGCCATTCCAAAACAGTAAAACAAAAATCAGTTGGTTTTGTGTTGTACAGAGATAAAAGCCGTAAATGAGAAGCAGATAAACTGAGATGAATATGCAAACCCTTTGCCAAAAGAGCTGGCTGCAAAAGGTGTGAATGAGTTGGCGATGTTGGCTTGCCCATCCTGGGGGCGAGGGGGATTGGTTTGCTGCAATTCTGACACTTGGCAGAGACTGCTTTCCACTAGGTGCATAAAGACTGAGGATGAGGACCTACGTGTTAATCTGCATGCGAGTCAGGGCGAATGGCGTATTTGTGTAGTAGAAATACCACTTGCCCAGACTCCCATATGGATAAAGGGCATTAGGGTAACCAGACTGTATAATGGCTGTTCCAAAATAAATAAATAAATAAATAAACAAATAAATAAATAAACAAACAATTAAACAAATAAAAACTGGCAGGAAACATACATTGATGGGTTTAGGTTGGTCATATGATTCAATATTGTTTAAAGTTTACTAATTCATTTAAGGAAGCTTAAGGAGAAGTAACTTTTAAAAGTGTTGTGTAATTTTTGAGTTGTTAACTGACTTGCTCAGTGTCACAAAGAGTACTTAGATGAATGAGGGAAGCAGAGAAGCAGACCTAACTCATAATTCATTAGCAACTCATAGGCTTAACCATCTTCATGAGCCATTAAATTTAACACTGTAAATCCTGCTACGCTGAAAATCAAATTTCAAGAAAGACAGCCACACACTGGTTTGTGTTCTTCAACATTCTGGTAGCGAAAGTTTGCATCAATGGCAAGTGTCATGAAGCCTTTAAGTGACTTTCTAGTAAAGGAAATAAACTTGAAGCCCATGACAGTCTGTTGTGAGGCATCTGCTAGTTCCCTCCATTTGTCAAGCTGAGGTTCATGTTCAAAATTACTGTCCACCAGCTTTTGATACATACTAAGGATGCCAACATGTTCTCCTCTATTATAGAAGAAAATTAGAGGTTCTTTTTGAAAGCTAGATTGCCTGCATTCTTTCTTGCTGCTGTATCTTCAGTGAAGTCCATTACACTTATTTGAACTGATTTTATGCACTACGGTTCTAATGTAGCTGTTATATAGCAATGAATGCTTTATGTACTGCAGTCCACTGTGAAGGATTACATTACATTTATTTGTCTTCTTTCAATACATTGATGTTTGGCCTTTAATTTCCAGACTCTTCTACATCCAGGTTTAATCATAAAGCATCTCATGTCACTTCTACTGGCTATTGAAGCCTCTCCAGTCTCAGTCAGCTTTTTTAAAACCCAGTCACATAGCCAGTGTTGTGTCCGGCAATATGGCTCATTGTTTTTGTCCTAATATTCTTTAGTTTTATTCTGTCTGGCTTTTTGTGTCTTACAAATTCACTTTAGAAGACTGGTACCTATAGCGCCCTCTTTTATTTTCTGTGGCAACCATCTGTTTTCCTTTACCTAGCCCTTTTGTCTTGAACGCAGAAGGAAAATATGAGGTAACTAAGCCTTTTTTGCTCATTTACCTTAAAACATTAATATTTCACACTCACTCTTTGACTTTTATAAGTGTATGAATTATTTAGGCTGTTATTAATGTCTAGCGCCAATTTGCCTTTTTCTTTCTTTGTTTCTTTTTTTTCTTGGCACACTTTCCTTCCTACTGTTTTACCTCCTCCTATTCCCAAAGCATTAATTTATTTTCTGAATTCTATCTGTTTTGTTTTCAGAAATATTTCATTTTTACAATGCAGGATTTTCTCTGGCTGCTGCTATCAGTTATGTCACACTGCCCTGACTATCTCCTGTCTTCACTGCCAAACTGAAGGATCAAATTGCTCCACCTTCCCAGAGTGGGACACCATTTATATTGTAGTGATATATGAGGGGGATAGGGAGGCTAGGAGATGAAAATGTCTCAGCATAGTGCCGTCATATTGCTGTGTTATTTTAGGTATATGTGTTTCTTTATCCCTTTGTGCATGATCAGCAGTGATATTAGTGTTTGCTCTTGTATGCTGCCTTGCATGTACTCCTGCTATGAATATGTGTCTGAGCTTTGCCTGCTTTAATTGCTGAACATAGCCAAGACCTTTGTTGTGGGGATGCTTGATAGTAAGAAAAAAAAACATTTCTTCAAAGTGAAGCAGAACAGCTGCATTGACTGTATTTCATAGAGGGAACAAAATGTCATATATGAGTGAAGGCCTGGAGGTGTTGACGGGGTATGAGAGAGAAATGATGTAGGTTATGCCTGCTTTCTACTTTCAGGAAGGATTGTATGAGATCATGCTTAGGTGCATCAGATACCTCATTTCTTAGTGGAGACTAAGAAATGGTTACAAGATTCATTCTCAGTTATTGAGATGGGCAGGACATTACAGTTTGCTTCCCTTTGGTGGCAAGGCCACCCCTTCTAGTGCCCATGTGCATGCTTAATATGAGTTCATGTTTCAACATGCAGGAGAGGAGTTAAGACTTCCCCTGTGAGTGATCGACACATGATTATTTGTAAAAATATTGCTTGATCACAACTGATCAAGACCACAGTATTTAACAACCCATCCACAGATATCAAGCAATTTATTTATGTGTTTGTTTATTTTGTCTATTTGCTTATTTATTTAAGTTTGTTAAATGGTTGAGTGAAGTGGTCCAAGGACCATTTTCAGTCAGATTTTGGGTAAAAAAGTAAAGGAAATCACATATGTAAGATGAAATGTATACAGTGAAATATTAATACATTGTGCATAAAATTCAGTTGTTTCAGTAATGACTGACAGTACAGTTAATAGCATATGCAGTTAAAGTGGATTATCCACAATACAAGAAGGGTGTTGTTAAGAACCAGCAAAACTTATCCACAGTTACATAATGCATACATAAAGTACCATTCTAGACTCGGATTAAAACAGGATAAAAGACAAATGTCGTAACCTCTATAATAAGTAAATTAGAACATCAGAATAGACAGGATGTATGTCGAAGGGTAATGTGTTGGTTGTGCTTGTAATCTGGAGTAAAGTCAAGAGTGGGAATATGAAGTCAGACTTTGTTAATAAACCATTATGATTGTTTTAGGAAAGTAGAGCTGTACATCCTTCTGAAACTCAACAATATTATACATGATTTTAGAAATGGATTTTTCAAATTAGGTCACTAAAGGGTGTGTGTGATAAGTTGTATCACATTATGACTTTTTAAGAAAGTGTTTTTTAAAATATGTTAGTAGTTTTCTGCAAAGTGGGGTCACATACATTTGAACTTTTACCTACAGAGTTATGGACAAAGCAAAAAATAATCAGGGAAAAGGTCTACATTAGGGATATTTTTTAAATGCTGATGCTATTAACTGAGAACATCTGAAAATAATTTCCAATTTTAGGAGGAATGGAGCAAAAGTCTGAGAACACAATAGGGATGTCCCTCCAAAATGTGAGCAACTGAGAGATGGGGACAGTATGAATCCTGTAGAAATGTATGTGGTAGAGAGCTCAGAAGAAGGGATGATGTTCCAGTAACAGACAGGCAGCTGTTTTTTGGTAGATGAGTGATGATACTTATTCTTTCATGCAAGATATATGACTCATTGAATTTTGTTTTCTGTTCTTTGTAATGTGGAGATATGGAGAGAGGAATGCAGTGCAATCAAAGGAAGATAATATTCTAGACTTGTTAAGAGAAGTAAAAGCATAGCTAGTGTGAGGCAAGGGGGCAGCTATCCTCGGTGCAAGGTGCTGGGGGGCATGATCAGCAGTTGCCAATGAAGCTTTGTTAGACTACCAGTACCAGATATTAATGCCGATACTACAATTAATATAAAGGATGAAGCGCTAGAGTGATTATTGGGTATAGTAACTGTAACAAGCTACTTGTTACAATGTACATTGGTATTTGTAGCAAGCCCACCTTCTTTTTTTTTTGTAAGAGTTGAAGAGTACAAATCAGGGAAAACAGACCTAATAGACATAGGAGCACCAGCCTGGGAATGCCCCCACACCCCCCAGTGGGGCCCACCCCTCCCTTACTATATATACTAACTCCAGGATCGCACTACAGTGGGGAACAGGGCATATACCTTTTTAGATGAAATGAGTTTCAGTCAAATGAGTTTTCAGTGAAGTGAGCTTTCAGTGAATTGTGCTCAGGCAATTCATTTTCAGTGAAATGAGACTTCGGCAAAATGAGTTTCAGTGAAATGTGTTTTCTATCAAGCAAAGTAGACCCATATATATATATATATATATATATATATATATATATATATATATATATATATATTTATATATAAAGAGAGAGAGAGAGAGAGTGACCAATAGAGAAATGTGTTTTCTGTCAAAGTACACCCATATGTGTGTGTGTGTATATATGTATATATATATATATATATATATATATATATATATATATATATATATATATATATATATATATATATATATAATTTATTTATTTTATTTTACATTTGTTGACCGGGCTATTCTAACTGGATACATGTCCATTTTCAGTAGAGGCCTGTGAAGAAAAGCTCCAAGGCACATACAAAATACAATATAGAAAGTTGCAACAGTCCAAGCTTAAAACAGCTGTTGTTAATAAAAAATACAATACTATATAAAGAGAGAGAGAGTGAGTGACCGATAGATATAAATGTAGATATACATTTGTATATTGGTTGTTAATGTGGACTATATGAGTGTCTCGATGTAGAATTGATTCAAGGTACTTTAAACTTGGCAGAGTTTCTAAAAAAAGCTCCACGACTGTGGTTAACTTTCCATTTCCCATAACCATGTTATTTTGTAACATTAATAATCAGTCAATTTTTCTTTGAGCCAACAACATTTAGCATTAATGTCCTTCTGACATTGCTTTTTTCACAAAGCTGGCATTTAAAGGAGATCTTTTGGTTAACAGTAACTGTACATCTTAGCTGTCCACATTTTTGAAGAACGTTCCACTTGTTCCTCATATGGTTGGTCTGTTCTTCATAAAATCGGTGGTTTTGTGACAAAACATTGAGGACTGAAATAAAAAATAATGACAGGCATTTGAGTTTCAGATGTCACATCCTTAAGAAATGTATCCTAATGCAAAACCTGGTATCATATCAACATTCTAAGTTTCTAAGAGTAACAATGTTCCTTATTTTTGGGCCTTTGTCCCCCCATTATTTTTGGACTTGTCCAGAATTCTTGTACTAAGAGGTGTCAGTACCATCAGCATATATTTATATCTTAATTGTGGGCTTCTCTCCTGCAAGCTTATTTTTAAATAAGAAGAGGAAGAAGAGGAAGAGGAAGAGTGCAGGAAGTAGTCAGTAAACTACTTGAGGGCATTAGAGCAAATCCATTTTTGCTATGGTGTTAATCATGAAGGATTGTGTAACAATGTTAGGCCTTGATAAGATCAGTAAAGATGACAGCAGAAAGTCTTATTCTATCCATATAAGAATGGATGTTGTCTGTTAGAAGCCAGACTGCATTCATAGTGTGGTATCTTGTTTGAAGCCTTTTGAAATACTGAACTATTATACTATGCAGCCAAGTATTACTGCATTATGCTTGCCACAGAATTTTTCAAGAATTTGGTAAGATAGGTCAAGAGAGAGAAATAGGCCTAAGCTAAGAGGAAGATGAGACAACTAATACTTTTAGTGTTGTGAATACAAGAACTGTTTTTAGACTGAAGGAATAGTACCATAGATTACTGTACAGTAATGCAGCCTTGTGGTGTAGAGCAATAAAGCCCTGATTATGGCCCAAATTATTTGAGTTTGATTAACAGTTCAGGTGCTTGGCAGAGCTGGCTTGAAGGATCGACATGCCCATCCTACTGTGGAAAGGAAGCAGAGCTGGTTAAAGGCTGTATCAGTGCTTCAGAAGGAGGAGGCAGGCCTGCAGCCTAGAGCCACCAAGCCAACGATTGTTAGAAGTGTTCACTGAACACATGCATGGGAGCATGCACTTGCATAGAGGAAGGAGTTCTGCCTCCTACAATGATGCGGTCCCCACATACCCTTGCCCAGGGGAGCAGTTTGGCTAAGTAACAAATGTCCTCATTGCTGGAGGACACAAGCAGCTTGCTGTCTGGATGATGACCTCCACACTGCTCTGAAAGATGCACTCAAGTCCAGCTGTAGAAGATTAATGTTCAGCAGGAGCACTGGCAAGAAGGTAAAATAAAACAAAATTATTGTATAGTAAATATATTCAGGTCATAGATAGGAAGCACACAAGTTAAAAATGAACATAGTCCAGGAGACACAGTGTTGCAATGGTTAGCATTTCCCCTGATTGTGTTTGGCTGTCCTTTTTTCCTTCCCAGTTATGGTGCCCTCAGTGCACAGTCTTCATGTCTACTCTGTGCCCAAGTGAATTTCCACCATTAATTTCCTACTACATTCCAATGGCACATTGATTGATGAATTGAGAGTCCTTTAAATCCATATGTTATGTATTTTGGGGCATGTGTATGCATTTTGGGGTAGTATTTATTTTGGGGAGTGTGTATGTGAGGATGCATATATCCTGTGATGGATTGTCTCCCACCTATTTCTATATATATATATATATATATATATATATATATATATATATATATATATATATATATATATATATATATATATATTTATATACGAGTTCCCTTCAGAAGCTCGAAATAGTGAAATGTCGAATTTCAGTATTTTGAGCCCAAGAAGCCAAATCCACATAATAGTGAAAGTTTAGAAGCACGAAATTCAAAACCTCAAATACTGGAGGTTTTGAATTTCACGCTTCTAAAGTTATGCTATGGTCATGTATCCAGGTAAGTGTGTGTGTGTGTTAAGGGGTTTGGGTAGGAACTGTGGTGTGTATCAGTGTGTTTTGCTGCTGTGATGTGTGTGTGCAAAGAAAAAGTAGCTTGTGTGGTGGTGTTTTGTGTGTGTTTGTATGTAGTGTGACCTCGGAGTGAGAATATTTAAGTAGGGGGGTGTGGAGGGCTTGCCCCCCACGTGGAGGGTGCAGGGGGGCTTACCTTGTGTGGTGGATGGTGTATTTGTTTGTGTAGTAAAACTGAAAAATTCAAAACTTCTGGTATTCGCGGTTTTGAATTTTGTGGTTTTTACTTTTCGTTGTTTTGTGGATTCGACTTCTTGGGCTCGAGATACTGAAATTCGAGATTTCAGTATTTCGAGCTTCTGAAGTGAATCCATATATATATATATATATATATATATATATATATATATATATATTTTTTTTTATGAATGACAGATAGACATAATTTCCATGTCAGGGCTGCCCACCAAGTGATGAGAACATTGTTTCTAGGTGATGTTGATGTGACACCCCCTTTCCCATGTGCAAAACAAGTGAAAAAACAGTTGATGATGCCAGTGCCATCAGATATCCTTAAGTATGAAACACTATCAATACCATAACCATGAGGAAAAAAACATTGACAGAGATGATGTTAATGTTTAAATTTTTATTGCACATTCTGGTAATTCGGCCATTCGTCTTCAACAGATCAATTTACTACCAAAAAATCACTTCCTTATATACCAAAAATACAATCAGTTATCAAAAACAATTAATTAATCAAGTAAATAATTAAATAGTTCATGGTCTTTACTAACTGATTCTCTTAAAGTGCAGTCACACAGTGCATTAATATATACAACTAAAAGGGAAAATATTTTTTGATGTCAAGAACATTACACATCCATCAAATACCATACAAGCAAAGCATGTAATATAAACAAATAATCCATTTTGTGCACAAATTCATTTATATAAAAAATTACTATAAACTTTTCAAACCTGTGCACCTATGAAAACCTAAAATAAAGATTTTTTTTATTTAATCTAACTTACGGTTCATATTCCATTAACCTTGCTGCTTGAATTATTGATTTTAATCATAATTTATAATCATGAATTTCATCCTACTATTTTTACAAAGTCATATTACTGTCTAAATTCATTCCTCTAGTATATAATGTATGATAATTGATTATCACTCTATATTCAGTTTTATTTAATTCCCTTTTAAAGTTGCCTGTAGATACTTTGGGTCATGCCAGTACGCGGAAAACAAATCCTCCCATTTGCCCATTGTGCGGGAATATAAAATGATTTGCTACAGGTTTTTCCATATTCTTCCTTCTACTATCTCCAGTGTGTTCTAGAATGCGAACCTTCACCTTCCTAGTAGTCTGTCCTACATACCATTGCGTATTCAAACAGTTACATCCAATAATGTAGATTACCCCACATGAGTTGCAGTTGAATTTTTTTCATTGCAACGTATGATTTCCCATTAATTTTAATGCCATGTAGATGTTTAACCTTACTACATACAGAACATTTCCCACATCTGTATATTCCAACTGATTTACCATCCCCTATCTTGTGAATTTTCGTATTGAGTAATTCCTTTAAATTATTCTGTCTGCCATATGAAAATATATGTTTGGGAAAATGATTTCCCACCATAGCCTCCTCAGTCACTATATCCCCAAACTGTCTCACTGTGTCCTCCAGAATTCCAGAAAAATCAGAAAATTTGGTTACAAAAAATAACTTTTGACCTTCTTGAGGCTCATCTACTTCTTCACGATGGTGACCTACCCCATATCCTTGTTTACAAACCTTCTGCTGGGCTTTAGAGAGGATCATCTCAGAATAACCCCTTAGAGATAGCCTTTCATTTACCTCACCCATGAAACCTTCTCTAAGCTCCTTTTCAGACGTATTATAATAAATCCTTCTGAGTTCACCATATGGCAGTGCTTTAAGTAAATGGGGGGGGGGGTGCATACTATCAGCATGTAAGAAATTGTTCACCGAAGTCGATTTTCTATATGTTGGACTTTGCCCTGCCATTTATGTAGAACTCAACATCTAAAAAGGCTATGTTATCATCCTTACATTCCCAAACAAATTTGAGTCCATGCATGTTTCCATTGAGCTCATCCATAAATTTTTCAAACTGCAACTGATTACCCCCACATATAAAAATGAAGTTGTCTGTGTAATGTTTGTAATACACAACATTGTTAATAAAGAAAGATTTTTGAAACATGAATTGTTTTTCGAATTCACCCATGTATAAAATGGCATAGGAAGGAGCAAATGCTGCCCCCATCGCTGTACCTCTTAATTGTAAATAAAATTCTTTCTTCCATACAAAATAATTGTGTGTCAAACTAAACTCCAGAAGAGATAACAAAAAAGAAGAACGGGGCCCTTCTCCCATCACTTTTATCACAGCTTCTAAGCCCCATTTTTTCTTTATATTTGTGTACAAAGCTGACACATCAACGGTGACCCAAAAGTAATTTTTATCCCACTCCATGTTACAGAAATGCTTGCAGACTTCACTAGTGTTTTTAATGTGAGACACAATATGGGCCAAGTGTTCTTTAAGATGAAAATCTAAAATGTATTAACTCTTTCAATGTATGAGCCTATTACCTAAAATTATTGGTCTCCTGGGAGGATTCCTTAAACTTTTGTGAATTTTAGGTATAACATATAAGTAAGGATGCTTGAGTTAATTTTCAGTCAACTTCTTAACATTATTTGATTTTAAAAAGCCCAGCCATTCCCCTTTCCAATAATTCACAAAGGTTCCTCACTAATCTGTTGCACCGGGTTTCCAAATACTTTTTTATAAAGTTTCTTCTGATAACAAATCCTGTACCATGTTCTCATAATGTTCAACATTCATAACAACCCAATTACCCTGCTTGTCTGCTTGTTTGACAACTATTCTATCTAAAAGTGTTCTTAGCTCTTTCAATGCTAGCCATTCACTTTTACTGAGATTATAATCCTTGTGTGTTTTACAAAATCTACAAAACTCATATTCAGTTTTGGCACACACTGTATTCTCAAACACATTAATGGTGTTTGAACATTTGGGAGGTATAAAGGTGCTATTAGAAGGAAAATTAGGCATGGGTATAGGCCCATAACCCATGCAGAATTCCCCACAATAAGATTTATCATGTTTACAGTTGCCCTCTAAGAGCAACGTATCACAATCATAATCACATACGCTTAAATTTAATAAATTATCGTTTTCAGAAATATCAAATGCATCCTGAACAGATTCTTTCTTCCGTTCATGAAAAAACTATTTAATTATTTAATTGATTAATTAATTGTTTTGATAACTGATTGTATTTTTGGTATATAAGGAAGTGATTTTTTGGTAGTAAATTATTCCACTGAAGGCGAATGGCCGAGGTACCAGAACGTGCAATAAAAAGTTAAAAGTTAACATCATCTCTGTCAGCATTTTTTTCCTCATGATTATGGTATCGATGATGTTTCTTGTGTAGGGAGTTTTTTGGTGGTTGGAAGGCACTTCTTGTATTCTTTGTGATCCTTAGGTATGAAGCCAGATTTATGTAATTTCTCCTTTTTATTTTGCTGAAAACTGTTATGTCAGGATTTTAATTAAACAGTATAACCTTATATCTTTAAGGGGCTGATGTACTTCAACACCAAGCTGAAGATCTTAGAACGGCGCCAACAACAGATTAAAGACTTAATGGTAAAGCATGAGATGCTGAAGGAAGAATTGGAGCAGACAAAGGAAAGGCTAATGATGGATCCAAGTAAATGGCGAGGAGAGTGTAAGTGTGCACATTCCCTGCCTGTGCTTGTGTTTGGATGCTTGTTTGTGCACATTCCCTGCCTGTGCTTGTGTTTGGATGCTTGTTTGTGCACATTCCCTGCCTGTGCTTTTGTTTGGATGCTTGTTTGTGCACATCCCCTGCCTGTGCTTATGTTTGGATGCTTGTTTGTGCACATTCCCTGCCTGTGCTTATGTTTGGATGCTTGTTTGTGCACATTCCCTGCCTGTGCTTGTGTTTGGATGCTTGTTTTTGCACATTCCCTGACTGTGCTTGTGTTTGGATGCTTGTTTGTGCACATCCCCTGCCTGTGCTTGTGTTTGGATGCTTGTTTGTGCACATTCCTTGCCTGTACTTGTGTTTGGATGCTTGTTTGTGCACATTCCCTGCCTGTGCTTGCGTTTGGATGCTTGTTTGTGCACATTTCCTGCCTGTGCTTGTGTTTGGATGCTTGTTTGTGCACATTCCCTGCCTGTGCTTGCGTTTGGATGCTTGTTTGTGCACATTTCCTGCCTGTGCTTGTGTTTGGATGCTTGTTTGTGCACATTCCCTGCCTGTGCTTGTGTTTGGATGCTTGTTTGTGCACATTCCCTGCCTGTGCTTGTGTTTGGATGCTTGTTTGTGCACATTCCCTGCCTGTGCTTGTGTTTGGATGCTTGTTTGTGCACATTCCCTGCCTGTACTTGTGTTTGGATGCTTGTTTGTGCACATCCCCTGCCTGTGCTTGTGTTTGGATGCTTGTTTGTGCACATTCCCTGCCTGTGCTTGTGTTTGGATGCTTGTTTGTGCACATTCCCTGCCTGTGCTTGTGTTTGGATGCTTGTTTGTGCACATTCCCTGCCTGTGCTTGTGTTTGGATGCTTGTTTGTGCACATTCCCTGCCTGTGCTTGCATTTGGATGCTTGTTTGTGCACATTCCCTGCCTGTGCTTGTGTTTGGATGCTTGTTTGTGCACATTCCCTGCCTGTGCTTGTGTTTGGATGCTTGTTTGTGCACATTCCCTGCCTGTGCTTCTGTTTGGATGCTTGTTTGTTTGTTTTCATGCTATCTTTATTCCTGTACTTGTGTAGTAGTATGTCTTTATTAATTTTTCTTTGGGCATTTATTCTAGAAATGATGCTGCAGTGTCTCACTTCTCTGAGTCACCATATACAGTTGATAGTTCTCTCCATCTAGCCTAGGACCATTGCAGAATACAAAATGCAGTGTTGTTAATATATGTATTGTAGCAGTGTGGTAAAAAATACAAGGCAAGCTGCATTGTGGACATTTAAGAAATTTAGTTTGCTATGATTTTTGCACCACCATGAGAATATGCTAACCTTCAGTTGTATCAATCTGTAGCCAGAATTATCTCATTTGGTATCCTCATATGGTCTCTGCTAGCTGGCGTTCATGTTATGGGGATCCCATCCTTTCACTTTTAGATAATTAGCATGATCCGATGGTCATATGATTTTCTGACACAAATTTTTTTCTAAAAGAGTGGTGTCATTTTTTTTTGGAAGACACCTAAAAGATAAATAATAAACATGATCATGGATCTGTAAAATATATATAGAGAGAGTAGCAGAGATAAAGTACTCTGAATGTATTCTTACTGGTGGTGGAGAAGGGTACTGGAGGCATAACTGAAACCTGAACTATTCCATAATAGTAAAGAGAATGCATAGAGAATGCACAGAGGGTGTGGTTCAGTCATGGTGGGAAGCAAGTCAAGACAAGACACCATTTCACCATTTTAAACTTAGGGACACACAAGTGGACGGTGGTGAAATGTGTCTCTGTAAGGAAACATTTGTTTAAGTTTGGAGTTTCATTAAGTTCAAGGATCAGGAAGACATTTTGCTGTAGGTGAGCAGTTCCTTAAAAAGCAGAATAAAAGTGAAAATAATGGATAGTGAACCAGAAAATTAGCTGGCCTGTGGAAGGGATAAGGTTTAGCAATACCAGTTTTGTAGGAAAAGGCTGTTTAGACTACACCTTTAACCTGTAAATTTGCGCCATGTTAGAAAATACTTAGTGGGCTAATCTGATAGTTAAATATACTTTGTTGATGGTTTGATTGTATTTTTATAAATGTAAATGCATTTTTAATGTGAACTCCGTAGTACAGTGCATTATGTTAAGGGCCAGTTTAATGAAAGCAGAATAAATTCATTTTAAAAGGATGATGTGTGACAAAAGCTGCTCAATTTTTTCCAGATCATAAAATTTAATGAATACTCAATTTAAATTGAGAAACTAACTGTAATAGCTAATGTTTGTCATAATGTCGGATTCATCATAAATGGAACTAGCCATAGGTTGATATATATTAGATAATCAAAATTTCAAAGCTTCGAGTGTCATATGGTCGACACCATATGATCGAATTTTTGAAAGTTCGAACGTTTTAACGGAGATCTCCATATAGTGCAGAATGGGAAGATTTCCCTTTTCTGCATTGTAGTGCGATCTCGGAGTTGGTATATTTAAAGAGCGGGGGTGTGGGTTATTTGTGTAGTTTATTTTTTTTATTAAATGTTCGAACTTTTAAAAGTTCAATCATATGGTGTCGACCATATGACAGTCAAACTTTTGAAAGTTTGAATATCTAATATAGATCCCCATAGGCAGATATCCACCTCTTCTTGTCAGAATCCCACCTCTGCAGGGTAGAATAGGGGGAGTAAGCCATGCCATCTTTAGCTCTTTCTTATGTGAAGGAGAGAGGTGTCTTCAGTAAGTGTGACTACCAGTTTGGACCATTTGGGCAGAACTCGAACAGTCTAGTTGGCAAAACATTCCCTCTCCAGACTGGATGGGAGGAGGAATGAAAGTCCATTTAATAAAAAAGAGAGAGTCAGAAAGAGAGAGAGTCAACCTGTGAGTCTATATTGCAGCAGCGTTCCTTGTATTCTGACTACCTAATGTTAGGGTAAGTTGCTCACATAACTGTTCTGTTTGTTATAACTATTACTGATACAGTAGGATTCAGAATGGGAGGAAGGATTATTAAGCAGCATAGGTCTTGAACAGAAACACATAAGCTAAAGTAGGCTGAAATGGCAAAACCTGTTGTGCTTCTGGAATAAGTGTCTATCTGTAATGTTTACAGAAAGAATGAATGAATTCTCTGGTGGCTGCCTTGCTGGTGTTTTGCACAGAGGCATTCCTGAAAAAAGCTGCTTTAGTAACTGCTGCCCTAGTGGAATGCATTTTGATCTGTTCTTGAAGACAACAATGTAAAAATGTAGTTTATCTAACCATATATGTAGAGTGAGGGACATGCATGTATTTATGAATCAGTTGTGGAACAGACTGCACGTAATTTCAAAATCTAGTTAGAATTTTTTAAAATTATTTTAGTTATATAACTTTACATCTGTTAATAATGTACTGGCCCATTCATTGTATTTAATGGTATGTCTTTTATTCTAGTTACAAGTGATGTCATTTTTTTATCATTCTTTTATCCCCCATTCCTACTATGATTATCAGGCCTCTATGGCCTCTCTGCCTGCTCATTCCTCCTGATCCCCAGCATCCTAGAACAGTGGGGGAGGCAGGAGGTAGGAATCATGGTTATCATCCATTGGGGTTATGAAGTTGTCTGTATACTCCTAACAATCTCCCATGTGACTAGAAGATGTAGTGTCTTTTTCTGTCATGATGTAACACCTCTTTCTCCTGCACACAACGTGATGGCCACACTATATCACAGTCCTAAGTTGCAGGAACTACAGTATCTTGCCTTCCTCCATGTGGAACTGTATCAGTAAAACTTTGCCAAGACTTCTGTCTAGAAGAAACAAAAAAAACCCCATAATGCTGCAGGCAGGAAAACAACAGTTTCAAAACAGTTTTAATCCAAAAAATGAGTGTTTACATCCACTACAGTAACTAGGACTTCATCAGATAAAAATCCCAACCAAGACTTCTGTCTAGGTTGGGAGAGTCAGCACTGGACATTTAGTGCCACCCCTCCCTCAACTGGTTTCTGTAGGGTCTGGGCTGATAATTGAACCTAAGTAAACATGGACTTCTGCTCCTGACCCCCTTACAGCTGGCACAAATTATACAATATTTGAATAGTATAATATTGTGCAAAAAATGTATTATATATGCATGCGCAGCTGACAGGTAAACAAAAGGAATATATGTTAAGTAACATGTAGTTATACTGCATTTCATCATTGCTCAAACATTTTAGACTTTCAGGTTTCTATAAGTAGAGTGATCAAATACATTAGTATAGATACAGTCCCGTAAAAATACATTCTATATATTTTCTTGCCAAATTTAATACATAGGAGACAAACTTGGGTAGAAGAATGCTAGTTTTTGTTTTTGGATAGCTTAGTATTGTAGAAGACTATATACTATGCATATAAAAGTTTTTGGAAACAAAACTAAATTGTAAAGGTTGATTATATTTTGTTTGGTTCTGCTCTGCACTTTTTTTGAGCTGTTTTATCCCATGAATTCATTATAAGGATTTCTTCTTTAGATTTGTATTCAGTGTACAGTTGTAAACTTCTGATATGGCATGTGAGAGTATTGACTCATTTCTGCAGCCAAAGTACATTATCGTGATTATATACTGAAACAGGAGGAATCACTGCAACTGTTAGTGGCATCATGTTTATAAAAACTGAAAGGAAATGCTACTAGAGATCATCTTTAGTATAGTTAATAATTGTTTTATACTGCCTTGTTTGCTGCAAGGCAAGAAAGACTTATGTTGAATCCAGGAGAAACCCTTGTTAAATTTACATTATGGGATTTGTTATGCAGGATATGTCATCAGATGATTAATGCATTTTCTGCATAACTAAATTAAGTAACACAAAAACAAGTAGCCTGTTACAAATATCAATTATATTGAGACATACAGTTAAATTACACCTCTCAACTGTCCCTGATTTTGCCTCATATTTTTTGTCCAGTGACTTGTAAATATTTTGATTTTCTGGTAAATCGTTAAGGATTATAGTCAGTCATTAATGTCAGTCATTTGCGTTCCTTGCTTCTCATCATCCAGAAAATGCATTGATGGAAAACTTGTTGCCCTGTTCATGTTTTAAGTGAATTAGAGTAATACTTACAATTGTCCTTGATTTTGGGTCTTTGTCCCCCCTCCATTTTTTTGCCTTTGTCTAGTTCACTATTCTGCTGTGCACATACTCAAAGAGGGGAATAGCCTGTTGTTGTCCAGTTGTTGCATCTCAAATTAAATTTATTTATTTGATGAAGATTAGAGAAATTTCTCTTGTCTCCAGCTCAAATGGACCTTTGTGCAAGTGGCATTTTTAAATTTTTTTAAATTATTAATTTATTAAGTGGGTAAGTGAACTGGTCATCGTGGACCATTTTTCAACTATGACCCAGGCCACAGGGGCAAGTGAAAATGCAACAGATGTAGAGAGTTTAGAGTAGCACATCAAACAGGCATCTCCGGTTAGAATTTGAAGTTAGAGGAGTCTGTCATGTTAACAAAATAAACACTGTTGCTTCTTGTGATGCACGCTTATCAGCTGAGTACATACTTGCTTCTAGAAGACTTTATCTTAACAGTCCTGCAGTTAATTTAGTAACTATACCCGAGGCTGCATGGCATAACATGTATAGCAATTGCCCAATCACAATCAACACCATCATTAGTTACATCATCATCGTGAACAGCATGCATAATGTCAAGCAACAAGGCATCAGTTTTAAGATTAACGTAAGAAAAGCCCTACCTGGATTAGGAGTAACTGCCGTTCTCTGGCATCTGCATAAACTATTTAAATGCAGACATTCTGCAAAGATATAGTTTAAAAAAATGTTGGCTTTTATGTAATGGATGTGCAATACAACGAGAATGTTTAAAAATGTAAACTTTATAAGTACCTCCGGCAGTTTATGCCCTCTTCTGAGTACATTTTAAAATCCCTACTTACCTGTAGACTTTGATATAGTACTACTGTAGCTGAATTGCCTTGTCTAATGATGCTAACTTTTGTTCACAGTTGAAGTTGACCCAGATCTTGATAAGGAATCCCAGGAATACCTTGAAGCACTGGAACAAGTTACGGAGGATCTGGAGCAGTGTGTTAACCTATGCAAGTCACACATCATGATGGTTACCTGCTTTGACATTGGGGTGATTGCTGACGTACATGATGGAGCAAGGGAAGTGGAAGTATGAGTAGAGGGGATGTTGAAAGACTGTAGGACGTTAAGCCATTTTTTTCATTCAGTGCAGAAGGATATGTAGTATTTGAACAGAAGAAACCATGGTGATGAGATGCCTGCAAGCAGCAATGAATGTGGTAGAGGACTTTGTGTAGGTGATGTAGTATGTGTCGTGCATAATCCAATATGGTGCCTCAATACCTGAAATGCACAAGAGGTGAACTTAAGAGTTTACAAAAAAGTATTGAAAACCAAGAAGATAATTTTTTTCAATTTAAAAAAGTGCCTTTAATACTCATTTTTTATATTATTTCTGCATTGGTGCTAACATTAAGTAAAAACCAGCATACCTAAGTAAACCCTAAACATATTCCTATAAAATTATTTTATATTGTACAGTGTATTTATATGATTGTATGTAAAAATCATTGTAGCAAAAGCAATAAGTAAATTATGATTTCACACCTGAACTTGCCTTCTTTTGTAATAGAAAAACAAATATGTATATTGCAACTAAAATTCTTCTGTGTACATTACTTGTTTCATATTTCTAAGAGTTTTCCATTCTGACATATTTTGAAATTTGATGAAATACCAGATTTTTATATATTTTGTTTGTATAAAGTCTTCTTAATATTAAGATTGTTGCCATGCAATTTATGGTTTTCATCAGTCTTTGTAATTATTTAGCTTCCTGGGTTGCTTAAATATTATTCATTCTGGTTCATACCTATCAAATTGGTCTGGGTCATTGCCAAACCTGGGAAGCGTGGCTAACACTGTGCTTTTTGTCTTATAACTAGAATGAAAAAAATTACATTTATTACCAAAACCAGTAAGCAAAAAAAAGAGTATTTTGTAAATGTTTGGATAGGCTTTTATTTTGTAATAATCTATATAAACTGCTGACATATAAGGTATTATTTTATAATGCTGTTATCTTTATACAATTTTACTGAGGAAGGCAAACTCTCAGGACTTTATTTAAACATGCTGCATGAGACATGCTTTCTTTTAATTAAAAGTGTCATCACTTACTAGTGATCACTGTTTAAATAAATTGTTGCCAAACATACTTTTAAAAGGTCTGAACAATACATTTCATAATGAATCATGTTTTTGGATCACTTTGTTTTATATGGGTTTTTGCAAAACTGTTGTATAAATGTATATTAAAACAGCTTGCTTCAACTTTTATCTGTTAATAAATGTTTCTTGTTTTATGTGTGTTGTATGCGCATTTACCAGTGATTGGTATGAGCTACTTGCAACCACTTAGAGCCTCAGTGTTAGATGTGACTTGTGGTTGCAGGGGAAGATATTTATGTAGCATTTTAAGCAGTGTGTCTATATATGTAGATGTATACATGAGTGTTTGCATTTATGGACACACACACACACACACACACACACACACACACACACACACACACACACACACACACACACACGCACACACACACGCACGCACATACACACACACACACGATTGATTATGTATTCAGTTGGTCAAAGGATTGTCTGGTGTCAGATGAAATCAAACTTATGCTTTGTTGAGGGCAAGAATAACCAAAGCATGTGAAATCAGAGTTTATGTAAGTAGGAGTGGTAGGAGTGGTAGTTGTGCCAAAAAGTTTCATCATTGGAGTTGTGTGTGTGTGTGTGTGTGTGTGTGTGTGTGTGTGTGTGTGTGTGTGTGTGTGTGTGTGTGTGTGTGTGCGTGTGTGTGTGTGTGTGCGTGTGTGTGTGTGTGTGTGTGTGTGTGTGTGTGTGTGTGTGTGTGTGTGTGTGCGTGTATGTGTGTGTCTGCACATGCGTGTGTGCATGTGTATGTTTAACCAGGTCAGTCATTTAGACAAGCAGTTTAGAAAATGAATGGATGAATGTATATGTAAATCTATTTATGTATCTGTTTCTCTCTTCACCTCTCTACTCCACCTTAATAATGCATGCAAACCCTACATTTTGCTATGCTTTGCATCACGCATGGTTACAGCTTATGGTATTTTCATGTCCTGTTTAAAATAAATATTAGTGAATTTTTACAATCACTACACCAAAATAATAACCATATACAGAATAAAACTTCATATGCATGGCGTTGTTAATTACAATATCTGTAACCATGATCACATATAATGGGGCTAGTTTTAAATGGAAAAACCAAACGTACATACAATATCATTTACGGAAATACTTTTATAATACTTTCAGCATCAAAACAACGTTAAATTATTTTACTGATTGAAATTATAAAGTTCTTTGAAAAAATGTTCTATATGTTTGAACTGCTTTTATAATTTTGCCTAAAAATTATGCAGTTTTGCTTAAATATTAACTTTGCTCATACACATCATATTTGCCTTTCCTTCCAATTAGATGTAGTACAATATTTTATCTGCATAGACAAAATGTAAGTCTGATCCTTACTTTCTACAACTCACACATTAACTAAAGTATGCAGTATTAAAATTTTTGCACTCCTTCATATCAGATATGTATTCCATATTGATTAGCTTTTTAACTAAGTGATCTGGCAGTAGTTGAACAAAACAGGATTACCAGAGCATTCATTCTAGATCACCAGCTTCCAAATGACTTCCTTAATCCAGGGGAAATTATTCATAATAATAAAATAAGAGTTTCATGTTAAAAAGCATTTTCCATTATTTTTACTATAGTAATTCATATATTAAATATTATATGTTTTTGGGGTTTTAGTTTGTCTTTATATACCAAGTCTATAAGTGGAACAGGACAAGATTTTAATTATCTAGTAATAATTAGATTTTAAATACTTAGCATCCATACCGGAACCCACTTTTTACTAGGTTTAGTACTTGACACTCTCTTAATTTTGCTAAGTCTTACCTAGTATATTATGTAATAATAATTATCCTTAAACCTCTTTGGATAACACTTTCATATTAATATTTTTTACCCTGCAGAACTTGTTATTTATTGTATCAGGTTTAAGCAAATATTTATTCTAAATCTTACCCAAGTTTTGTAATATACAAATGAAATCAGTTGAAAATATCTGTCTCTGTAATTACTGTTCTAGTAGTAAATTAGGCTTCATATTATCCAGTCATTGAAGGCCTTGTTCTGTTTTCATATTATTCTGTTTACATTATCAGTGATTGTTCATGGGCGTTTACGTTTATAGGTAAGTACTAGGCAATCAGCCCTGGTGGGCCATGTGCACAGTCAGTTTCCGTCAAAGGTAAGAACCAAACCTCCTTTTGTCTGTGAGGTAAGCACATTAACCATTATGCTACCCCCCGTCCCCAGTTGTGCTGGATTAGTCTCTCTAAAACATTAGTTTAGGCTATTTTACAGAATCAAATTACATTTTCATATTCTATATTTAATATAAATGACTTATAGAAGAATTTGAGATTGGCAATAGAATGCTTATTTACATTTATGTTTATAGTTAATTTAATAATAGATAATATAACTAAAGAATTCTGGTTCTTGAAGAAAAAATAGCAGTTGCAGAGATTACAGGATTAACCATGTTGAATAAAACAAATCTGCAAAGGCTATGTAAAGGAATTGCATATTCCCCAATGTAATACTTTATATAGCTATGCTATTCTGAAAAGGCTATAGAACTACTTCCAAATGTGAATTAAATAAACATGAAACTACAAGACACCCTTGTCTGCTTTTTAGCAGAGTTTTAGGAAGACAAGAATAAATGCCATTAATGAAGAGCACTGTGGTAATTTATTAACATAAAGATTGTATTTAGTTAACTAATACAGCTGGGACTCCAGAAAAGGGTAACAACTGAAATGGGGAAATATATTGACTTTGTTAAAATTCTTTGGAGCATCTAATGCTATCAATAATACCTGATTATCCATAGTTGAATAATCTTTTATGGCTCAGTAAAGTTCTCTGTCTTATATTAAGTATATGAGGTACAAAACCTGATCAAAGTTGTGGAACATTTGAAGCGAATGGAATTTTTGATCTATTAATTAGTATGTAAAATCATAGTTATAATGATAATAGAAGAAAAAATTCTTCCAGTATGGTGTGCATTTTCCTTTTAGATTTTTCATCAGAAAGCAGTCATCATAACTAGAGATACTGTTCTGTTTACATAGTTTTTTTGTTTGAGCTGCAGATAAAACTATTATTAATTTTGGTTATTACCATTGATACTAATTTTATATGAAGTGTTGCTACTGCAAAAAGACAATGATTTGGATTCATGGACAGTTACTCTGCCCCAATTAGGCTAGTTGACCTGAATTTAACTAGAAGTTCAGACATTACAGAAACTGACTGGAGAAAAACAATAAACATATGAGACAAAGCTTGCACACCTCTTTCTGGAAGAGGTCATTCACCACATATCCAGAGTGTGAACTCTGGCTAGAATCCCTGCTGGAAGCCAAAAATCACCAGAGGTACATCATTTTCAGTGGGAAAGATCATTGTTTGGATGCCTGTCATGAAAGCAAGAGACATCACATACACCAATAGCATACCACCTCTAGGGACCCTGTGAACATGTGCAATGTTAGTGACCACGATGTATAATGACATAACTTCCACCTCTTGACCCTCAGTTACAAAAAGCAATGAAATGGCTATAGTGTTTTTGCCAGCAGAACAACAAACATCTTGAATGGACAAAGTGGGAGAATGCCAAATGGTCATCTGATGGTCTGAGCAAATAAATAAAAAAAAGAAACAAATAAAAAAATCACTGTACCTTACATGAAAATATTTGAAAAATTATAAATAAAATGAAAACTCAAGTAACTGCGACTGCAGAATAATGCCATCAAAACTAAAAAACAAAATAAAATTGTATGTTAAATTTAAAGCAAGATCAGAAAGTGTTGCTAAATAAGCATTACCAAAAATAAAATAGTATACATAGGAGGAGTTCATGCTTTGGTGGACTTCATGCTTCTGCGCCTCTCAATATGTGGTGTTTGCACCTACACCCCCTAATGTATAAAGTACCCTCATAATCATAGGGTAAGGACAGCAGCATATAATTGTATATGTTTCATTGCATATTGTTATACACATTTTCCATTGACAGAAGCATGCAATGAAATATCAGTTTGACAAAGGAGTTCTGATGATATGAGAACTGATATCCTTAAACTTGATAATGTTTAAAGTGCTTTTTACTTTCTTACCTCTTGGTAACAGTGTTGAGCTTGTGTTTAACATTTCTCATTGGTTTATCTATTGCGTTTTATGCTCATATGTTTCAAGCTAATCATACAATATAAGCAAGGTAAGTCTGACATATTCTATAAATATAGTTTTGAAACAGGACCATAAATTCCTTAGGTCCTGGGGCCTTTTTGTTTATTTATTTATTTTTACAACAGAGTTGACAAAATTGCTTTGTTATTTTTTTAGCTTTTGATATAAAGTTCTAATGGAAATGTATGTATTTTTTGCAATGAAATCACATTTAAATACTTTAACCATCATTTATCAGATATTTTAAATTCCATTAGACAAACTCTGCCATAATTTTGTGTAACTTTGTTAAATTCAGTTTAACCGATTTATTGGTAATGATTTTTTTTACTCCCCTGGCCTGAGGCTTTTATGAAATGAATCAATTTTTTGGCTATTCACACACTGATTTGAATCCATATGTGTCTCTGATATAATACATTAGACTGGTTTAGTAGATAAGAAAATCATTTTCTTTCTTATTTAACTGTATGCCATTAAAATTCTATTATACAGACTTTGTATCCTACAATTTATACCTAACAGCATGACTATCCCTGGTCTTAATATGCAGTTTGGCATTTGTCTTTTACATGGCTCAGAATCAACAAATTTAGGTTAAGCAAAACTGTACAATCCTGTATAATGTGTTTGTGTAATTTCCACAGCTAATACTACCTAAAACACATATTTGAGAGAACTTCCCTACTCCAAGCATCTAATCCTAACAGAAACAGTGCAGCGGTAGTATGTGTCTATAGCTATTGACTTTTACTTCCTCTTTTTACTTCCTCTTAATTCTGCACAAAAAGAATAGTCAACTGTCCTGTGTGTTATTGCCAAGTAGCGGAGTTTGAACCACTTAATGAATGTAAATAATGGATACTTATAAATATCAATATATTTCTGTATCCAAATGACAATATATAATAATCAGTTATAACCTAACAAGCCAAATTACTTAATAAAAAGTGAAGACAGACTCCATCCTTCTTGGTCCTCAACCTTTTGTGGTCATCTAATTTATTTGAGTTAGACAAATTAAAGTAACACTTTCAAAGACTACTTATAAGTTCAGTACATCTTCTTATGTGACTGAAACATAACCTTCCAGGAAGTCATCAAAAGAAAGAAGGAGTGCAGGAAAAAGTGGGGAGGTAGAAAAGATGATCCAGATTAAGAATACTGGTTGGCTAAAAAAGAAACTAAGAAAGGAGATACAGTAGAAAAGTACAAGACATCAAAGGCACTGTACCATTTTCTAGAAAGTAACTCAGTAAATGCAAAAAGAAGACTGTCAGGTTGCATGGCAAACACATAAAGATGAAGAATAGAGTCAGCCACTCTTCATAAGGGATGCCAGCAACAACATGCTCACCAGTCTTCTTAGCTCTGCTATTGCTTTCACCTTGCTTGAATATGGTCTCATTCTACCAGCACTTATGCTATGACTGAAATATTGTATATTAGGCTTTACAAAATAGCATTCATCTTTATTCAGTTTCAAACCTGAGGTTTTAATCATTTGAGGCTTTACTTCCAATCTCACATCATAGATCTTTATTATGATCAAACACTAGTAAATATATCATCCATGATAACAACACCTTCTTTCCCTTTAAACAGATTGCTCATCACACATTAAAGTGTTTATGATGCTGAGCTTTTACTAAATGGAAGCCTTTTTTTTAAAAAAAAAGCTTCCAATTGGTGAAATAAAGGTTGATAGCTTTTGGCTGACTTTCTCTTCGGGTATATGCCAAAACCCACTTAAAGTGTCTAGTATGGATAGATTCAAAAGATTCAATTCAAAGAAACTTTATTGTCATTTAGAACAACACATAAGTGCAGCCTAAACGAAATTACAGATATCAGCTCACGAGAGAAATGCAGTGCAAATAACATAGATACAGTGGAATCAGAAAACATAAAGAAAATAACGCGTATGACATGCAAGAGGTAGTTCACATTACAAAAACACACCCAATGCCCATTATCCAATGATAAATAATAAATAAATAAATACCCACCACCAAACCTCTTCACTGTTAAAACAGAAAATAAATAAAGAATAGTGAATAGCAGCTGTTTAGTTGCCATATTGCACTTGTTAACCCTAACAAAATAAATACCGGAAAGATGGCAGAGTAAGGCAAGAGCACTAATTATTAAGGCACAACTGTATTAGCATACAAAGTCTTTATTTCAGATGCTTTTTTCCACAGACTTCTTCAGAACATTTTTAAAACTCATTCTAACAAGCAAAGATATTTACATCACAGCTCGCCCCCACCCTTTAACCAATTCAATTAATCAATTTAAAAAACAACCATAAAAATGACCATGAAGAAATAACAATGAAAAGATGAACAACTTATTTTAAAAACAAACTCTTGTCTACAATATATACATTTTATAAAGACGCTATGAAAATTTTATTAAAATACCCTAAATACATGCCTTCTTCAAATGCAACCTTCTATATTTCAAAAAGCACTTTATATTAATCATTAAGTCCTGTTTTTTATCAGCTTCTGACCTTATTTGCCAACTGGTCTCCCTTTGTTCCAAAAAAAAAATTAAATCACCCCCTCTTCTTCTTCTTTCTCTTAAATCAACCTTTGCTTTTTCAATAATGGAAAAAAGGAACTTCTTGTACTACTTACATTCCATAATATGTTTATAAAGAGAACTATTCATGTCTTTCTTTGTAATACTGTAAATATGTTCCCTAATTCTTTCATATAGGGCTCTGGTGGTCATTCCAACATAAAAAAGCTGTGCACCCACTGCAAACTCCAAAGTACACAACCCCCTTTGTTTAACATGTAAAATGTCCAGATACCTTTAAGGTGTACAATACCATTTGCAAAGACACAAAGGGATCTAACAAAATAAATCTACAAAAATTGCAATCCCCACACTTATAGGTTCATAGGTGTGTATTAGGCTAATGGCCTTAGAGCCTTTTACAAGCCTAGCCCATAGGATTACCCTGACATCATACCACCCGACTTTAGTTTCCAGTACCTCTGTCAAGTAGAGCCACTGGAGTGATCCCCGGGATGAATTTTCTATTTCTTATACACTCATCAAGATTTCTCTTGAAGAGGGCCCAGTGAGGTACACTGCTTGACATGTATGGGAAGTCTATTCCATAGCATGGGCAGTCTCTGGGTTATAAACCTGTCCCTCCAGCATGTTCTGTTGATTGTGGTAATGAGGTTGAGGTCTTTGGAGTATGTGGTGTGGAGGGATTGGGATTTCTTTAGATGTAGCACTTCTAACAGAGCTGGGTCATTTATTTTTGTTTATTTATTTACATTTGTTGACCGGGAATGTCCGACTGGACGCAGGTCCATTTTCAGTGGAGGCCCGGGGAGAAAAGCTCCACAAATTAAAATATTACAGACATAGTTACAGATGAAGAATCCTAGCATTTAAAATATTACAAACATAGTTACAGATAAAGAACATAGTACATTCAGACATGACTTTGTAAGTCAAGCAGAGATCACCTCTATGTAGGCGATATGAGACAGAGAATAGTTGGAGTTTTTTGAGTCTGTCCATATAGGGCAAGTGTTTAAGTCCTAGGATCCTCTTTGTGAGGTACCTTTGTGGCCTTTCCAGTTGTTGCAGGTGTCTAGTGAGGTACATGCCAAATGTTGCATTGTACTCGATGACTGCCCTAATGAGGGAAGAGTAGAGGGAGACAATGACCTCTTTCTTCCTGGATACAAAACCCTTAGTAATGATATGTGGCACATAGAAGGACTTTCTGACCACAGTGGCAATGTGGTAGTCAAAAGAGAGGTTGCTGTTAACCTGTATTCCCAGATCTCTTATAATGCCTTCTGTGTTCAGTGGACTACCATCAATGTGGGAATTCAAGGGAACTGGATTTTTCCCGGGGGGGGGGGGGTGACGACACATTTTTTGGCATTGAGTTTAAGGCCATGGTTCTGACACTAGTCGCTGATCTCAGTGAGGCCTTTCTGTAGGATGTCAACATCACTTAGGGCGTTAATAATAGCGCCCAACTTGCAATCATCTGCGAACTTTGTCAGCCAGAGTCCCTTCGTGTTGGCCTGGACTTCAGAGAAGTAGATACCAAACAGGAGAGGACCCAGGACCAGACTCTGTGGGTGACTGGTCAGCAGTATGACTTGAAGTCAGCTACTTTCACACTGTGGGTTCTATCTGTGAGCCAGTATGCAATCCACCTAGTGTTACAGGGGTTGATGCCTAGCTTAGTGAGTTTTTCTATGATTCCTGAGTGGAGAATGGTATGAAAGGCCTTGGCCAGATCGGGGTAGGCTGAATGAACTACCTTGCCTTCATCCACAGCTCTAGTGACTGACTTAAAGAAGTCGACCAAGTTGGGCAGGCATGATCTACCCTTCACAAAACCAAACTGCGGAGGATCCAGAGTTTGGAGATTCCCTATATCCTTGTTTATTAGGTCCATAATGATGTGTTCCATAGCTTTGCATATCAGACTCTTCAGACTAATGGGGTGATAGTTCCCAGGGTCTGTAGTTACTCCTCATTTGTGGAGAGGGATGACTGTAGTAGTCCGCCATTCGGTAAGGATAAAGCCTGAGGTGAGGCTGTGATTGAACAGTGCACACAGGTGAGGTGCCAGTTCACTCTGTAGTTCATGTAGAACACAGCCAGGGATATTGTCAGGTCTCATAGAAGCTGTATTCTTGGCCTTGGACAGTGCTGTTTTAACCTGTGCAGCAGTAATACTGGGTGCCTGGCAATGAACTGGTATTGTGATTGGTCCTTTGGGGGGGGTAAAGTTGGCACTAAATCTGTCGGCCAGTATATTGGCAATATCTGTTGGCTCAGTATAGGAGGTACCATTGTGCAGTAGCTCAGAGTAAATCTGGGTATTGACGTGGAGATTCCTTCCATAACTATAGAAGGCCTTGTGGTAGTTTTTACTATCTGCTGCAATTTTGTTTTCATAGCTAGCTTTAGAGGATTTGATGAGGGATCTCAACTTTTTGTTGAGGCTGCTAAGGGAGTTTTTCCAGTATTGGAACTTCACCTTAATCCACATCAGTTTCCTCTTTCTATTGTAGAGTTTGTTTATGGTTGGGGACCACCAGTTTGGCTTTTATTTTTGGAGGAGAGCGTCTTGGTTCTATTGAGTATGGCGAGATCCATGCATTTGTGTACGTGTTCGTACAGTGTATTGGTGTATGATTTGATGATCATGCAGCTATTCTCCATTTGCATGGGTGCCATGAAGTTAGCTACCTCTGCTGATTTTAGGAGCCCAAAGTTAGCTTTGGAGTTTTTCATGGTGGTTACCTTTGCGGGGGGTGGGGGGATGTGGATTTCCAAGGTGATTAGTTTGTGGTTGGATCTAACCAGGGAGGAGTTGACTATTGGTTTAGAGCAATGGTCACTCATGTTAGTAATGACCAGGTCAAGGATGTTGCTACCTCTACCTCTGGGGGTAAGAAAGAGCTGGTCCAGGCATTGGAATTAATGAATTCCAGGAAATGTTGGGCAAGTGTATTGGTACATGAGTAGTTTTCCCAGTTAATGGAGGGGTAGTTGAAGTCACCCAGTATGAGAGTATTAGGTTGGACCCTATTATTCTCCAAGGTGCTTAGGAACATGGAGTGTGAGTCTTGGGACATGGTTGGGAACCTATAGTAGGCTACGACCTGAATTGTTGTCTTACCCAATGTTAGCTGCACCTGAAGTATCTTAGATGCATTATGTTGAGCTACCAGTTTGGAGGTGTGTACATCCTTTATGAATATGGAAACACTACTGCCTTTGGAGCTTCAGTCCAAGTTCTGGGGCTGAAAGTTGTGGAATGAGTTATAGCCTGGTAGTGCAGGGGTGCTTTCTGCTGCCTTGAACCAGGTCGATGTTACAACAGAAATGTCAATGTTCTCCATTTGTAGGAGTGCTTCTAGTGAGTGCATTTTGAGATTTAGACTTCTAGCACTGAGCAGCTTGACCCTCAGATTGCATTTGTTTGTAGCTGTTATGGTGGTAATTTGGTCTTTGGAACACCACCTAAAAAAGGCACTATAGGGGTGGCAATACCCTTGACCAGTATCTGGAAGCCCAGGGTTGACAGATGCAGGCCATCTCTGGCAAAACATCTAGGTCTGTCAATCATGTCATCTTAGGCAGACAGATACTGGATCTGCTTAGAATGACACTAGAAATGTAGCCAATTGTTAAAATCAATCATTTTCTGCTTGTACTGTGGTATCATTCTGTGTGATGGTAGAATGCTGCTCAGGGCTAATGTCATACCCACCTGGGCTACATAATCCGAAAGCTCCTCCATGTCTCTTTTCATGTAGTCCAGGAAAGTACATCTCAGGTCATTTACACCTACATGTACAATGACAGAGTCATATTTGTACCTGTTGTTGAGTGACCTGAGTGAGTGCGTTATGTGGTGGATCCTGGCACCTGACAGGCAGCTGACTGTTACTTTCTTCTTATTTAACCTAGTGAGTGGGACATCAGCATGCCACTATCGAGTCACCTATGACTAGTGTGTTTGGCATGCTGTTTTGCCTTAGGGACTTTGGTTGAGTGGCACACTGTTTAGGAGAGTTATCTGTCTCGTGATTAGTGTTGTGTTGTGGTTGAGTACGTTTCTGCCTTGGAGGTCTCTGCTGTTTGGGTAGATTTTTATTGAGAGCCTCCATGAAGCTGGGTTTGGGGTTTGTGTTTTTATATGAAGGCAGTGCTGGTGTGCGTTCTGGAGGGCTATGTGTTCCATGTGGTGTGGTGCTAGTGTTGACTGTCTCCTCTTGACCAGCCATTCCGGTCTTGGCTGGAGAGTGCGTGGCCTCCAATTTGGATATATAAGTGCATCTCTTGCAAGTCTGAGTGTTGGGAGGTAAGAGGAGAGTGTTGTCAATGTACATGAGGCAGTTGCTACATAGCCTCAGGATGCCCAAGTTCACCAGGTTAATAGGAGAAAGCACAGGGAACTGACTTTTAGGCATGCCTGGAGGGGTGGGCATTAATAATAAGTTCTGGAGGTGTTTTCTTGTAGAATGTTTAGTGCTGGTAGCACTTTTGTGTGCTACAATAATTGCTACAAGAAGTCTGGTAAAGTGCTAAACTAATAAGCTAGTAAAAGTGCAGGAGAGGAAAGAACTAGGAGATCTAAGGGAAAATTGAAGAGCAGACTTTGGTACCACTCAGAAGCTTACAAACAGTCCTGGATACAGCAAATCTGTATCTGGACTAGACTAGTTACAGGAAAGGTGGAAAACAAGTGCAAATATGGGCTTCTAAACCAGAAAGTTGAAAGAGAGGGAAAAACTGCCCAAACGGCCAATAAGCTACAATTTCTGGACCAGAAACCACTCCTCTTGTGGTAGATAGGCTACCTAGTGCTTACCACTCCCACTGATAAGGCTTCCCTCCAACACAGAAGGCTAAAGGCTTGGGGGGCTCAGAAGCTTGCATACAGTGCTGGATACAGCAAATCTGTATCTGGACTAGACTAGTTACAGGAAAGGTGGGAAAAGTGCAAATGTGGGCTTTTAAACCAGAAAGTTGAAAGAGATGGAAAAGATGACCACACGGCCAATAAACAAAATTGCTGGGCCAGAAACCACTCCTCTTGTGGTAGATAGGCTTAAACATCCACATAACTTTACACTTGACTCCATTGTCAGGAAGATACATGGTGTTGTCATTTTGCAACCAACTTCATAGGTTCATAGGTTGGTACTAGGCTATCGGCCCTAGGGCCTATACAATCCTAGCCATAACAATTCCCAGGCTATTTCTTGCCACAGTATTTACTTCCCTGGACCCCTGTTTTGCAGGGTGACTGACATGATCCCTGGGGTGAATTTCCTATCTCCCATCCAATCATCAAGGTTCCTTTTGAAGAGGGCAAAAGAGGAGCTCTGCTTGATATGTATGGAGAGTCTGTTCCAGACTCTGGGGAGTCTCTGGGTCAGGAAACTATCCCTCCAGCATTTTTTGTTCATTGTGATGACAAGGTTTAGATCCCTGGAGGGTGTGTCTATAAGGGATTGGGATTTCTTTAAGTGTAGCATGTCCAACAGCTCTGGGTTTGACATGACCTTGTATGTCAAGCAGAGATCGCCTCTGAGTAGACGATATGCGACAGAGTATAGGTGGAGTTTTTTAGACGGTCAGCATAGGGCATCTGCTTTAGGCCAGTGATTCTTAAGCTAGAGTGTTTCTTATACACACAATTAAGCTTTGCTCCTACTACTTTAAACAATTCATTATTCCCTTCTAAAATCTTCCAATTATTTTGTATAATTTTACATATATTCATACTATCAATTGTCATATCTAAATTACATACTAACTTTTTACTCCTGACTTCAATACTCTCGCTACTACGACTAAAAAAGGCATGTTTTAAAATAGGGAGATAATGGGTATAATGCTTATTTAATATTTCTTTACTTAGACCACTTAAGTTATTAGCATCATAACCCCTATTCTTGAATAACTCAATAATGAATATGAATTCTTTGCATATTACTTCATCATTACTAGTCATTCTACTTGCATGTATTAACTGACCCTTAGGGATATACTTCTTAGTAAAGAATGGATAGTTGCTTTTATTATGTAAATACCCATAAGTAAAAGTATTCTTTCTATAAATACTGCTTTCAAAAATCTTAAAATTGCTGTTCCATTCAAACTGCACATCCAAAAATTTTACTTTTGCACCACAGTCTCCTAAAACAAATGTAAGAAACTCAGAATTGCTATTTAAGTTATCCACAAAATTCTCAACTATTTTTCTATTACCCTCAATTATAAAAAAATAAATCATCTACAAATCTTTTGTAAAAGTAAATATTATAATTGTCTCTAACATTCAAAACGTTATTCTCCCACCACCCCATAACAATATTTGCAAAAGATAGGGCTGCCGAGGACCCCATAGCACCCCCTTTCATTTGTCTATGAAACATCTTGTTGAATAAAACAAAATTATTAATTAAAAATGTTTCTAACAAGTCACAATAAAAATGAATTTTATGGTTGGGGAGGTTTGTAAATGTATTTAGAAACTCATTTACGTAATTCATACCTTGTTCATGGGGAATGGATGTAAATAACGAGACTACATCAACTGTAAAAATAACGTGCTTATTACTATCAAAATCAAACTCATGAATAAATTCTCTTAACCTATTGAGCAAGTCCCAAGAATCTTTAATAAAAAAATTCATGTTGTTCACCAAAGGGATTAGCACAGAATCAATGACCAAAGAAATCTCTTCTGTAGCACAGTTAGGGGTGGAAATGATGGGCCTAAAAGGGGAGGTCATTTAAATCTTTGTGAACCTTTGGAATCCCAAAAGGGGAGGTCATTTAAATCTTTGTGAACCATTGGAATCCCAAAAGGGGAGGTCATTTAAATCTTTGTGAACCTTTGGAATCCCAAAAGGGGAGGTCATTTAAATCTTTGTGAACCTTTGGAATCCCAAAAGGGGAGGTCATTTAAATCTTTGTGAACCTTTGGAATCCCAAAAGGGGAGGACATTTAAATCTTTGTGAACCTTTGGAATCCCAAAAGGGGAGGTCATTTAAATCTTTGTGAACCTTTGGAATCCCAAAAGGGGAGGTCATTTAAATCTTTGTGAACCTTTGCAATCCCAAATAGAATTCCAACTTTGGGTTTTTCAATCAATCAGAAGTTATACATTACTAAATCCATATAAATGTTCTTCTTTCAGCTTTTCCTGGTTAGGGGTCGCCACAGCGGATCACCTGTCCACTCATGATTAGCAGTGGAGTTTTACGGTGTCGAGTTGCCAGCCCAACCTTACAGAGAAGGCACACACATGCACACATTCACACCTAGGGCCAATTTAGAGTGTCCAATCCACCTACAGTACATCTTTGGGATGTGGGATGAAACCGGACCACCAAAAGGAAACCCACGTGACCACAGGGAAGGCATGCAGACTCCGCACAGTATCTGAATGTTCACTGGAATGGGTTTGCGTAGGCCTACTGGCTGTGTCTGATGGAATTACAGGGGATGGCTGTATGTCAACCTCAGTGTCAGATTCAACCTGTGCAGCCCCCGACTGTGCCTGTGTTTAGCCACCATCATCATCAGAGTCTGCCGATACTCTGACATAAGGTGGTAAGAGTCATATACTTCCACTGTCAGGATCACCTGTGATAATAAGGAATAAACACAGGAAAGAAAGTAATAGCTACACTACTAAAGTTCAATATATGCTACCAAACTAATTCCGGTGCCACTCTCACAGACGGTACAGCAATACACACACCATCCTGCCAATCACCTCACACATACGTATAAATGAATATTTCTGTGAAATGCTCATCAATACTGAAATAAAAATGTTTGCCTTACCATGTGCAGATGGCCCCATACTTGCTAGGGAGGATGGTCCTGGAAGAAGTTAAGCAAAATGTAAGGATACCATCATCACAATAACAATAACGGGGGAAAATGTTTGGTCTTAATATGTCCATTTAACTGAAACTTGGATGACACATCCACTCCAAGTCCATGTGTACTGAACCAGAGTGTGTTTTTCACTTTATCAATCTATAACTAGCCCCCCAAAAAAATATTAAACCAACTTAAGTATTGCTTTCAATATTTTACTATACAAGAAATATTTAAAAATGAACAATATAGGACATTTGCATTTCACTGAAATAAAAAATAGAAGGGTGTAAAGCCTACCTGAATGCTCCTCTTGTTTGCTGTCTTTAAGAGGGTTACCAAGGGCATGCATGATGACAACACTATCATTCTATGTAACTTGACCTGGCCAAGGCATTTGACACAAATAAACAGACAGGTATTACAGAGAAACTGTCACAAGTGGCCATAAACACCTACATCACCAAGTGAGTAGACAACTGGAACCCATGTGACAGAGAAATATGTTGCAGTGTGTGAAGTCACCTTTATCTAGAGTCCAGTGACCAGGTCTGTACCTCAGGGATCTGTGGTAGGCTCTTTTAAGTCCATTATTTAAGTGCCAGACATCAAAACTGACTTACACATCCTTTCTCCAACCAGCTTTGTGGAGGACTGCAAATTGTGGACAATCATTGAATCCAAGTGTGGTATTGGTATAATGCATATAGTATCGATACACACAATGGATTGATGCCACCACCACGAGGACACAGTAGATGAAGGAAACTCATGGTGGGAATAGTTCCATTATGAGCACAACTATATGATAATTATATGATGAACAATGCACCCCTATGACTAGACCAAGTGATATGCACACCTGTCAGCTAACCAGGATTGCTTGTTATTTCCCTCTGGATACCCCAGCAGATGTTACATTTTGAGGGAGGAGTGCTTGATTCTTCTCAGAGATCACTGATGACTCATAATAGTTGTACACGTGTGTACTTGCAGAACCATCTGTGATCACTCACAATCACATATGTTATGTGGACGACATGGGATTACTGGTGGTATTATTATGATACTGTCCCTAACTGTGCATGCTTCTGTCTTCTGTTGTCCATGGACCTGTTACTATGTGCCCTGCTTGGTTGAGACCTATGCTGACAACATATCCATATTCAGGCAACTAACTTTGCACAGTTTCACAATATGCACATAATCCCTATTGTATATGCCATCCCTGATATATGTCCTGTCCACTGTTCATGTCAGGATGCTTATATCACAATGTATCCACTCCCAGATATGTCACAGTGCGTGACAGTCACATAATGTACAACAACTGTGCAATCCAAACTGTATCATGACAATATGTGATTACTGTTTATGCTATAACTGTTTTCATTGACATGCCCTCATCTGCTGTACATTATTGTGCTTTACCTGTCCTCTTCCCTGTGTTCAGTCCTACAATTCACCTGTATGTCCATTTTCGATATACATACTTCCCCTAATTATTTATTTGCAATGCTGTCTATGTACCCTTAATGATCATATGCACAACTTTTATTCAGTATGCCTGACACAGGTTTCCACACTACTCTGTACTGTATACACTTTCATGTAATGTGTTGGAACTATATACATTGCTTTATTAAAAACCCTGGCAGTCATTGTGGCTTTCTGTGCAATCCCGCAGACCTAGTTTGACCATAGGTAAACTGGTATACATGTCTGCAGGTGTTTCTGTTGCCTTTCACGGTTTTCTGGCTGGTACCACTGTTGCTGGCCATTAAATGGTGCTTGTTTATGTTTAAACAAGGTGCACGGCATGTATATGTAATTAACACAGCTGCTCACCGTACAAATATGTAAACTCTGTGTAGGCTTCACTCTAAGTCTACACAGAGTTTATTGACTCCCCAGGACCTATGAAATACAAGCAATTCTCAAAAGGATTATGTGTGTAACAAGGAAGAAGCAGTTGATATATATTTTTTTAATAGTGTAAAAAAATGAAAAAGTCTAGACAGGAACGGGAAATAGAATATTGAAAATTAATATGCAAATGATTTTATGCATTTTTATAAAGTAGTTAAAAAACATAAGTGGAATACAATGAATAACTTGTTTTCATATATTTTCAAATTTGGATGGCTAGATACAAAACTTCTTTGCATAATTAAAAATGGAATGAGTATGAATTCAGGCAGAAAACGGAGCATGGATGAAAGCATGGATCAACCTTAGAATTTTAATTGTTGGAAATGGTGACATCCAGAACACTGAACTCTCATAAGCAAACACCACAATGCTCAAAGCTGAAAAAAGGGAATGGTGGAACATTGCACACTGCAAGTAGGTGACGCTGTGAGATTGCGATGCCGCGGGGAGTGGGGTTGTACTGTGATTCTTATTTGTTATATATAATTGGCAGAGGGTGTTGGGTGTATGGAGGTGTGCCTCATTGCTAAAAACAATGTGTATTTTTATGTTCCTTCATTTGGGTTTTTAAGATCATGACATTGTGGTGCTTTGCCTAACTATGTTCAAAGTTATGAGTGCAAAGATTTTTAGAGTTGAGATTCAAACATAGATCCATGAAAGGATGGTGAAGAAAAGGAATTAAAGGTATTATATAGCTTGTGTTTGATATTCTAAGTGTTTACAAATATAAAGGAAGACAAATGTTAAAGTAGAGGATTGTGTTTAAGTTTTGTATGCTGTTACTATGATTTTTAAATAAAGAACAATCTTTTGTATCCACCTGAGTTACTAACAGTTCTGGCAAATGAGACCTCAGTTTAACATCTTATCTGAAGGATGGCACACTCAGAAGTGCAGTACTCCATATGCTGCACTGCCATGTCAGTATTTGAAAATTAAACAAGTATCTGGTATGGGAATAGAACTCATAGCCTTCTGATCTTATACTGTGCCAGGTGGCAGATGTTTACCATATGAATGGAGAGGAATTCTAGGCCACTACAATAGTTCAACATGCTGGCACTTTTTACTCATCACAGGCACTTGTATGATTTTGTTCTTAGTTTTCTCTTGCTCAAGCTGAATAAGCCAGCCATTTCTGCCCACAAGTACCTTATGAAAGAAAGGATGATGTCTCAGCATTAGATGGTCAAACCCTTAAAGGTGTTTTGAATATATGTCCTCTTTTGAAGAGCAGGTTGGCTCCACTGGACTTGCATGTCATTATTACTAAGCACATCTATCTACTGTTTATGTCAACCTGTGGCACTGAAGTTCATCATATGGAAGATGCACTTCCAGGTGGCCATTACCTTTACCTGAAAAGTGCGGGAGTTTCAGGCCCTTATATGCAAAAGCATGTCTGGCCTTCACAAGGACTAATTTGCATTGTTATTAAATCACTCTATTCCCATGTTTTCTTTGTGGAAGGCAGACATGTGGAACAAGCTTGAGCTGATGATACATAGCCAAAACAAATCAGTATTGTGTAACATTTGACAAAGTATTTTTGTTATTGTGTAAGAAAGTCCCTGGAATATAATTGGGTTCCATAGAGCAACTGTTCTTGACTTTATTCATAGCTTTCTTTTCTACAGTATGTCCTGTGTTATGAGATGCATAGTGGCCAAATTGTATTTCCTCCTTTTTGTGCTGTTCCATAACTGTTGTGAAATGTATTTGTTTATTTTATTTATTTGACATTTGTTTACCGGGAATGTTACAGAGAGTGTTAGATACATCTTTCTTTTAAACTTTTCATTGCATTTTAATTTAACAAGAATTAAATACATCTTTATCTTTGATTGTATTTTGCCAATGTACCTCATTCTTGACTTTTAGCCTTCATTTTGATTATCTCGCTAAAGACAATGTTAGCATTAGGCAAAGGGATTCATAGATACAGCCATGTACACAAGGTCCATTGTTACAAGTCATGCATATAGGTTCATAGGTTCATAGGTTAGTACTAGGCTATCTGCCCGAAGGCATTTATAAGTCTAGCCAGAATGTGTTGGCTTTTGCCGCCCCGTCAGATTAGTTCCCTGTACCTCTGTCCAGCAGAGCCACTAAAGTGATCCCTGAGGTAAACTTACTGTTTCCCATCCACTCAACAAGGTTTCTCTTGAAGAGTGTTAGCGAGGAGCTCTGCCTAATGTATGTTGGCATCTTGTTCCAAAGCATGGCAAGTCTCTGGGACAGTAATCTATCCCTCCAGCATGTCCTATTTATTGTTGTGGTGAGGTTTAGATCCCTAGAGCATGTGGCTTGAGGGGATAAGGTTTTCGTTAGGTGGAGCATGTCCATCAATTCAGGGTTGGACATGGCCTTGTATGTCAGGTAGAGATCACCTCTGAGTAGGCGGTATGCAACTGAGTACAACTGGAGTTTCTTCAGTCGAGCTGCATAGGGCATCTGTCTGAGGCCAGTGATCCTCTTGGTGAGGTACTTCTGTGGTCTTTCCAGCTGTTGCAGGTGTCTTGTAAGGTACATCCCAAATGAGGTGTTGTACTCTATGATGGGTCTGATGAGTGATGAGTAGAGGGGCACAATGACCTCTTTTGATCTGGATGCAAACCATTTTGTGATTAGGTGGGCCACGTAGAAGGATTTTCTAACCACTTTGGCAATGTGATTATCAAAGGTGAGATTACTATCTACTTGGGTCCCCAGATCCCTTATTATGTCTTCTGTATTTAGGGGACTACCAAGTATGTGGTAGTTTGTGGGTACTTTGATTTCCCAAAGGGGATGACTATGCAGTGGCGGCTGGTGACTTCAAATCAAAGGGGGGCTGCAGGAGACAGCTGAATGGGTGGGGTCAAGGGGAGGGGGTGTGGTCAACCAGAGAGGGGAGGAGCTATGCACAAAACCACAAAAAACTAACTTTAATTAAATACGCTGCCCTGGGTGGCAAACCATCATTATGAAAGTCCAATCAAGACAAAAATAAGTGTAGAAGAATAAAAATATTTCAATGCATTGGCTGCATGACAGCTTACTTAATATCTAGATGGAAACAAAAGGTTGTGAAGCATGAAAAAATAAATTACTTTTTAAATACATTACTGGAATGCCAGTCAAAATCAAGTATAAGAAAAACCAGAAGCACTCAACTCAAACCACTTCTCCTTGCACTGCAGTCCTAATTATAATATATTCAGCTTTATTAAAGTACCAAGTAACATGCTGAAAGTAGAAATCTATGTGATGCCCCCACTTGTAAAAATGTTTCTTATCCAAAAAAGACCTGCTGCCTGACAACTTGTTTCATGGGGAAAACATGATAAAAGTAAAAATGAAAAGCAAACAAGAAACAAGCTCAAGATACATTGCTTAAAGGATTACTGTACAGGTTATGGACCACACATGATTGGCATTCTGTTTAGTTTACGGGTAAAGTCTGTAGAGATGACTGGAAGTCTCCAACAAGTGTAATGAGCTTTTTAAAATAATGGAATCCTGTCCTTTAATACCCAAGGCTTATACATTATCTAGTCAAGTATTCTCTGCATGGCAACAACAGAAAGGCTTTCAATGTTGGCAATTCTTTAACAGTATGCTTATTAAAGCTTACTTGCATCTTACGATCTCAGACAAGCTTACCTTATTGTCATTAAAGCATTGCTACTTAAAAACACAGAGCAACAGGCACTTTGAGTAATAAGCATAAATCAACAGTACAAAAATATGACAGAAACCAGACCATTCTGCAAAATCAAGGCAGATGAAAAGCCACTGTAGTACTTGTGCAGTGTGTCCTCCCCATCCAAGGTAGATACAACTACTCCTTGCCTTGCTTGGACACATCCAGAGTCACTACATGGGGGAGTGGGGTGCAACAAACATGTCACAATTTGAAATCTCTCTGGCTGACTGTGATGGCCCTGACACATTTGTCATACCTCTCAACCTCAAGAGCAAGAAATCTGGACAAAGCCATACACAGAAGTGGGACAAAGGCCCAACAATAAGGACAATGTTTAAATATTGCTCTAATAAACTTAGAAAGATAATAGAATAGGTCTTGCATTAGTATGAATTTTCTGAAGGGTATAAAATCTGAAACTCAAATGTCTGTCATTTTCTAACTTCAGTCTTTAGTGATTTGTCACTAATTTGCCAAAAAACACAATTTTATGAAAAATGGACAAAAATGTGATGCAAAAATATAAAATAGACACACAATACAGCTGCTACCTATCAAAGAAGGGACACTTTAATATTAGTACTGCTACCTTGAGCAGCTGACAAAATATAAAATAATCTACATGCATTTCAAGTAATCTATAACTTTGATTATTACAGTTATTTCTTAATTGTAAATCTTCCATGTTTTCTTCCAAAATTGCTATTTTGCGGAGGGATTATAAGGGGGAAGAGCAACATTTTGAGCCAAAAATTGGGGACAGTTGAGAGGTTGGCTATGCCTAATTCTATAAACAATTTATTTGCATGTACCTCTCAACCTGTTAATGCAGTAAATCTGAACAAGGCCAAATATATTGGGGGCACATATAAACAGTACTAAAAATTGCTCTTGTATAAATTGAGACAGTTGATAGAACAGCTCTTACTTTAGCATGCATTTTTCTGAAGGTTATGAAGTCTGAAACTTATTGAGTGACTTCTGGCAAATCATTTAGGAATTAAAACTACAGATTTTATGAACAACAAACCAAAAATAAGAAGCAAAAATCTATTCATTCTTTGAAAATCTGGACAGTTGGGAGGCATAGTTCAGCTGGGCCTGTCTGAGTTTGCTGCCCTTCCCCCCCTGACAAAATAATGGTTGAATGGAGCCTCTGCAGCCATTCCAATGAACCATTATACTTGGCTATTTCACTCCATTTACCATAAACACTAATGTGCATACTGCTTTACTTATATGATGAGTTGGACTTCATTTGAAAGTTTTATTTTGTATTTTACAGCACAAACACTAAGTCATCTGTTAAACAAAGCAATGCAGTCTCACAATGAAAACTTAGCATTAAAACTTCTCTGCCCTTGAAACTCACATTCATTGAAACAGCATTGAAACCCACATTCAAAGAAAATACATTTTGCCAGTGGCAGATAAAGATTAATTTTGGGCTGTTTTCGAATCATAGGCTCCTTGCATATGAAACATACATGTGCTCTTTGATACACCTTCCTCATTGTACTAAAATTATATTCCTTGTACAATACAGTACACTTGTTACAGGGTGTTTTAAATTTGTTTTGAACATTTTTCCAGTAAGCAATGAAACAAACCATATGCACCCATAATGGCAAAACTGCCCAGTTGAGAACATTTATCATAAAAAAGTCTACTCAGACTTCCACAGTCCACCATTATTAGTAAATATACACAATTATACAGTCCACCATTATTAGTAAATATGCACAATTCCACAGTCCACCATTATCAGTAAATATGCACAATTCTACAGTCCACCTTTATCAGTAAATATGCACAATTCTACAGTCCATTATCAGTAAATATGCACAATCTCTGAAGTCAGTCATCTAAATAATTCCACATTAAAGAAATCTGTAACTAATGAAGCGGTTGCTGCTAGCAATCACCTTTATATTTCATGGTTTCATCGAAAAATAAAGTGTCTGTTGCCCCTCAGGAATAAATTGCCTATATTACATTAAAAAAATGATAAGCTAGTAATAATATTGCAAGAGGAAATGGATGGCAAACTGATAACGAACTCATAGTTAGTATCTTCACCAAGGAGAACATTCTCAGTACAGCAGCATTCACCCCTTGTGGGAGTAGAACCCACAACCTTCTGCATCAAAAGCAAATATACAACCTGTTGTGCTATAGTATTAACTTGGCAAAGCACTAAACTTCTATTCCCCTGCAGCTCTCAGTTCCTTGTATAATCTACTCAATACTCAACTGCATCTCAACTTCGCAGCTCAAGAAAACTGGAAAAAGCCAAAATGTATTGGGGGGGGGGTCAAAAGCCCAAAAACAGGGACACATTAAACATTGCTTGTATAATCTTGGAAAGTTGCTAGAATAAAATGTTGTGTTGCCACCATATATTTTACTGCCAAGGTCCCTGAGCAAAAAAACAGTCAGAGTAACATACCACTATGCCACATCAGCTGCTTTGTAAAAGAGAGGAAGACTGAAACTTAAATGGCTATCATTTAGTGAATTCAGTTCTCACCATAGCTGTCAACCTCTTAGTACAAAACACCTGGACAAACCCAGTAATGAGGGAATACAGCCCTCAAACATATTCAGTGAATTCAGTTCTTGCCATAGCTGTCAACCTTAGCACAAAAACCTGGACGAAGGCAATAATGGGGGAATACAGTCCCAAAAATAGGGACAAATTTAAAATATTCATCTTATAAACTTAGAAAATTGCTAAAAAAAAGGTTGTGCTACTATGTATTCTGAAGAACATGAAGTTGGAAATTCAAATGCCGGTCAATTTTACTGCGGACAGAACAAAAACAATTTTCAGCAGAGACGCAGGGATTAATACTGCAGACACGTCTTTGTAAAATGGCAGGGCACCAGAGCAAATCCACACAAATACAGGGAGGAGATGCAGACAGAAGCCACCCCAACCAAGAATCAAACCAGAAAACCTATAGCTCTGAGGCAGCAATACTACCACTGCACCATCAATTATGCAACGAGTTCAACATTCAGAAACCTGAAGTCTGAAATTCAAATGCCTGTCAATTTTACTGCGGACAGAACAAAAACAATTTTCAGCAGAGACACAGGGATTAAAACTGCAGACACGTCTTTGTAAAATGGCAGGGCACCAGAGCAAATCCACACAAATACAGGGAGGAGATGCAGACAGAAGCCACCCCAACCAAGAATCAAACCAGAAAACCTATAGCTGTGAGGCAACAATACTATCACTGCACCATCAATTATGCAAGGAATTAAACATTCAGAAATCTGAAGTCTGAAATTCAAATGCCTGTCAATTTTACTGCGGACAGAACAAAACAATTTTTGCAGAGATGCAGGGATTAAAACTGCAGACACATCTTTGTAAAATGGCAGGGCACCAGAGCAAATCCACACAAACACAGGCAGGAGATGCAGACTCCACACAGAAGCCACCCCAACCAAGAATCAAACCAGAAAACCTATAGCTGTGAGGCAACAATACGACCACCACACCATCAATTATGCAAGGAATCAAACATTCAGAAACCTGAAGTCTGAAATTCAAATGCCTGTCAATTTTACTGCGGACAGAACAAAACCAATTTTCAGCAGGGATTAAAACTGCAGACACGTCTTTGTAAAATGGCAGGGCACCAGAGCAAATCCACACAAACACATGGAGGAGATGCAGACTCCACACAGAAGCCACCCCAACCAAGAATCAAACCAGAAAACCTATAGCTGTGAGGCAACAATACTACCACTGCACCATCAAATATGCAAGGAATTAAACATTCAGAAACCCTTAAGTCTGAAATTCAAATGCCTGTCAATTTTATTTAACATTTTTTAATCAGGACAGTCTGACTTGGAACAAATAAACAATTTTCAGCAGAGGCCCAGGAAGAAATAATGCAGACATGTCTTTGTAACATGGGAAGACACAAAAGCAAACCCACACAAACACAGGGAGAAGATACAGACCCCACAAAGAAGGAACCCCAGCCAAGAATCAAACCCAAGAGCCTGCAGCTGTGAGGCAACAATGCTACTACTACACCATCAAATATCAAGCATTGCAGCATTTACAAACCACAGATATTATGAGGAACAGATCAGATCGAATATGAGGCAAAAATCTGCAATTTTTCACACACACACACACACACACACACACACACACACACACACACACACACACACACACACACACGCACACACACTCTCCAGTAAAGCATAAGCACCATACACAAACTCCAGTAAAGCATAAGCACCATACACAAACTCCAGTAAAGCATAAGCACCATACACACACAAATAAAGATAAAAAGCACCATACACTTACCTGAATATATCCAGCTAACGTACATCCTTCCCACGCAATACTCAAAGACCCGCGAGATCCCAATGCTCCTTCCCGAGTCCTGACTGCTGCTCTTGCAGTCCGGACGCGACCCATAATCCTAACGAGTCTGTGCACTTTAAAAGTGCACAGACGTCTCCTTGCGTCCCCCTATGGGGACTGCCGGACTGCCTTGAGCATGCGCATAGACCGACAGTAGTCGGGACTACTGCGCATGCCGGACTGCATGCGCATAGACCGACAGTAGTCGGGACTACTGCGCATGCGCGAAGTCCGCGAAATTTCAAAAAATATTTTTTTTTTTATTTTTCTTTCTATTTTTTATTTTGAGGGGGCTGCAGTCCGGCAGCCCGATGCCACGAGCCGCCCCTGTGACTATGCACTTTTTGGCATTTAGCTTGAGGCCATGATTTTGACACCAGGTATCTGTCTCAGTGAGACCCTTTTGGAGGATGTCTGTGTCAGCCGGAGAGTCAATTATAGCCCCTAGTTTGCAGTCATCTATGAACTTGGTCAGCCATAGTCCTCTTGTGCTTGCCTGTACCTCTGAGAAGTATATGCCAAACAGGAGGGGTCCTAGGACTGAGCCCTGGGGAACGCCACTTGTAACCGGTTTAGAGTCGGACCTAGCTCCCACAACTCTCACCATCTTGTGATGTATGGATATATGTTCAGGCTGGTGAGCTTGTCTATAATACCAGAATGGGGAATGGTGTCGAAGACCTTAGTGAGGTCTAGGTAGGCTGTGTGTACCACCTTTCCCTCATCTATAGCATTGGTAACTGTCTCAAAGAAGTTCACCATGTTTAGGAGGCAGACATGCTTTAACAAAGCCGAACTGGGTAGGGTCCAGTGTTTGGAGGTTCCCAATGTTTCTGTTAATGAGTTCCATGATGATGCGCTCCATAGCCTTGCAGACCAAGCTAGTCAGGCTTATAGGGCGATAGTTCCTGAGGTTTGTTGTGGCTCCACCTTTGTGCAGAGGAATAACCATTGCTGTGTGCCACTCTATGGGTATGTAGCCTGTGGAGAGGCTAGTTTGAACAGTGTGTTTAGGTGAGGGGTTAGTTCGTCTTTGAGCTCATGTAGGATGCAGCCTGGGACACTGTCTGGTCCCATTGATGCTGTGTTTTTGGCTTTGGAGAGGGCTGTTTTAACCTGAGTGTCTGTGATTTCAGGGACTCTACATTCTTCTGGTATGGTTATGGGCCCTTTTAGGGGTGAGTGGGGGGTGAAGTTTGCATTGAACCTGTCTGCCAGGATGTTGGCGATATTGGTCGGTTAAGTGTATTTTGTGCCATTCTGCACTACCTCTGAGCAGATCTGAGCATTGCCACTTAGATTCTTGACATAGCTAAAGAATGCCTTGTGGTTATTGTTGGAGTCCTTGGCAATTTTTCTTTCAAGTTCACCTTGGATGATTTTATGAGGGATCGTAGTTTCTTGCTGATACTGATCAGGAATGTCTTCCCTTCTTGGGATTTTACTCTTTTCTGTACTAGTTTCCTCCTTCTATTGTATAGCTTGTTTATGGCAGGAGTCCACCAGGCTGGCTTCCTTTTCTTGGAGGAGTGAGTCTTGGTTTTGCTTGGGATGGCATGATCCAAGCATTCTTGTAGCTGCCTGTAGAATGCATTAGTAAAGAATTTTGCAGCTTGGACAGTGTTATCCTTCAGCATGGGGGCTTTGAAACTTTCCAACTCGGTCTTAAGTAATGTGAAGTTTGCTTTTGAAAAGTTTTTCACGGTGGTTTTCTTGCCTGGGGGTGGGGGCAGAATGTGGATATCCAAAATGATTTGTTTATGGTCAGATCTAACCAGCGAGGGGTTGACTTCTGATGTGGAACACCAGTTGCCCATGTTGGTGATGACCAGGTCCAATATGTTGTCACCTCTGGTGGGAGTGTTGACCAGTTGAACCAGGGTGTTTGAGTTTATAAATTCTAGGAAAAGTTGGGCAAGGGCGTTAGTACTTGAGTAGTTCTCCCAGTTAATGTTTGGGTAATTGAAATCACCCAATATTAGGGTGTTTGGTAGGACCTTTATGTTTCCCAGTGTTTCCAGAAATGTGGAATGGGGGTCCTGGGACATGATGGGTGATCTGTAGCAAGCTACAATTTGAGTTGCAGTTTTGCCCATTGTTAGTTGCACGTAGATGATCTCTGAAGCATTGTGCTGTGCCACTAACCTTGAGGTGTGGGTATCCTTGATGAATATGGATACGCTCCCGCCTTTTGTATTTCGGTTTGGGTTCTGTGGCCAAAATGTATGGTATGAGTTGTAGCCTGGTAGTGCTGTGGTGCTCTCTGGAGCCTTAAACCAGGTTTCTGTTACTGCACATATATCGATTTTCTCCATACTGAGGAGTGCCTTGAGTGCATGCATTTTGAGGTTTAGACTTCTGGCATTGAGTAGCATTACCCTCAGTTTTTTGTTACTTGTGCTATTTACAGTGGTGGGTTTGTCTTTTGAGCCTTGCCTAAAAAAGGCACTATGGGGGTGGCAAGAGCCTTGGCCAGTATTTGAAAGCCTAAGGGTGACAGGTGCAAGCTGTTCTAGTGAAGCAGCGTGGCTTGTCGAGCATGTCATCCCAGGTGGACAGACACTGGATCCCCTTTGAATGACACCAGAAACTTAGCCAACTGTTGAAATCAAGATTTTTTTCTTTATACCGTGGTATAATTCTTGGTGAGGGCAGGATGCTACTCAAGGTCAGGATCATACCGGCCTGGGCTATGTGATCAGAGAACTCTTCCATGTCTCGCTTCATGTAGTCCAGGGGGGTACGGCTCAGGTCATTCACGCCGACATGGACAATGACAGAGTCATATTTGTACTTGTATTTGTACTTGTTCTGGAGTGACCTGAGTGCTTGCGTTATGTGGCAGATCCTGGCACCCAACAGGTAGCTAACAGTAACCTTCTCCTTATTCAGCCAATGAGTGGGACATCAGTGTGCCTGACTATAGAGTCTCCTATTACTAGTATGTTGGGTACGTTATTTTGCCTTAAGGGCTGTGATTGCATGGCACACTGGTTTTGTGAAGTATGTGCTTCATGGTTTGTGTTGGGGGGGGGGGGTTGTTTGGATGTTTGCTTTGGAGGTCTCTGTTGGTTTTGCAGATTTTTATTTATTGCCTCCGAGTATGTTTTCATGTATTTATGTGAGTTTTTTGCTGGTGCTGGTTTAATGGGTCTATGTAAGACTGGTGGTGTGATGCAAGTATTTCCCTTCTCCTCTTGACTGTCTGATCCAGTCTTGGGTTGAGAGAGCTTAGCCTCTAGTTCGGCTATATAACTGCATCTCTCGCATGTATTAGTGATTGGTGGTAGGAGGAGGGGGTTGTCTGTGTACATGAGGCAGTTGTAACATTGCTCCAAAATGCCCAGATTCACCAGTTGGACTGGAGAGTACACCTGAAACTGCCCTTTGGACATGCCTGGATAGGTACAGTGAACTGTTTTCCTGGATGGCTGGTAAGGTCAAATAGAGAGCTTTGTCCTTCTGTACAGTACCGGAGGGTCTAGTACTAGGGTTTATAAGTGTTTGCTATATGTTTTGAGCAAGTGCCAGGCTGAGAAATGAATAGCTTGAGTGCTTAAGTTGAAAGTTTGTCTAGTTCCAAGGGAAAAATTGAAGAGGAGACTTTGTGGAGCCAGGAATAGTTTTACCCTAGCTAACCAGCACTGCCTGGCATGCAAAACCGGGCAAATATGGTATTTATAGCAGGGAAAAGAAAGAGATAGAAATTAGCCCAAAATGGCCAATAAACTACTAATTTCTGGGCTGAAACCACTCCTCTATGAAGAGATAGGCTGCTCAAAGTTCCTCTCTCTCACAGGTGAACAGAGAAACTTCCTTCTATCCAAGTAGGGTATGGGCAAACACAGACTCCAGGATTCATGAAGCTTGCGCCAGGTGCAGGCATAGTGTCGGCGTTCTAACACCAAATATGGCTGCAGAGCAATTCAGGTACGAGCTGTTTCCACATGCACTACCAGCGTACGCTACGCCCGCACAACTCCTGAGCCTTGTATGCTAATTACCCCATGTGCAGCAGTGTAGCATGCAAATGAAGGTATGTAGCAATTCAGGAAGTGGTGCAGGCATAGTGTAAGCAAGCAGAAATGTAAACCATAGAAAATGGTTTACATTTTTGCAAACATAAAATTGGAGCCATGACAGCCGACCAAACACATGTATTATAATCAGCAACCAAAAGAAACCACACAGAAAACTAAGAAAACACAGCTTTGTAAGTAAGCAGTACTTAGCAATACTTACTAGTATTAGCATAGTTTAAGGTTTTATTATATATGATTTTTTAGTAGTACTTGTGTGTAGTTTTAAAGTATAGATGCAAGTAGAAGAATTTAGATATGATATGATAATATTATAACAGTGACTACTTTTCATGTTTTTAATGTAAAATCTTTTACGTGAGAATTTTGGTCAGTCTTTTAAAAAACTTCTGGTTCAGTATTACATAAAAGAAGTTATTTGAGTGTATCGCTTTAAACACAAGGGATACAGCAATTAATGTAATTACTGACACCTGCCTTAACCTAGTGCTTTGTTTTAAAATGCTTTGAACTAGTGTTGTTGGTTGTCTGAAGAAGTTCTGATATTTATCAGAACGAAAAACGCTGGTGCAGCGTTTTACTTTTATTTTGGCTTGGTGAATAAAGCAGTGTTTTTATAACTTCTGGTATTAAGTACATTGGATTGGACTATAACCTACAGTTACCTGAACTTTTGTACCTGCATGTGCCTAGCCCTTGGAGCTGACTTACCAACATCTTTTTCTTAGTTTACATGTATTATAATGTTAATATATACCAATGGCTAAATATATAGCCATTGGCATAAAAAAAATGTTCAAAATATAAAATTAACATTTAATATATATAGTCTCACTATCGCAACGTGGAAGCGCAGGGCAGCGGTGCACAAAGGGGATCACAAGGAATATATAAAAATATAGAATAAAACCATAATGAAACACATAACATGATTAGCCCATAATAGTCAATGGCAGGCATGCTACACCATACTCATGGCGCAAGGGTTGCTAAGGGGCAGTGACTGTGTTATACACAGTAGCTAGGAATTAGTAGGCAATGCCATGCAAATGAGAGGAGTAATAGTGAATCGCAGATTTCCTGCTGGTGTAAGGATGCACATTACAGCATAGCGTTATAACACAGAGGTGAGCCCTTGAGATAAAGATGACATCAAGAGAGGGGTGTGTTGCCATTGCTGTAAGCACATTGGAGCATTGCTAAACCTGTCTGCCCCTAGCTAGGCAAAGTTGCAGAATAGGGGTATGTCAAATTGGTCATAGCTATGCTTAGCTGAGAGTACACAAGATAACCGAGTATGCATGTGAAAGGAGATGAAAATGGGCGTAAACCCGGTAAACGGGTATGCGAGTCGTGCACTGCAGCTGAAACAGGAAAGATATAGGAAAGAAATAAGGAAGTGCTGCAGCACTGAAATTGGAGTACAAATGACTAATTAACACCTAGGAGTCTACAGTGGGCCATTGACAACAGCTGACACGGCTGCAAGCAGCTACCTGCAGAACAGGGAAGGGGAGGGGCTGTACTGCAAAGAAAACAGCAAAGTGTCAAAGCAGAACAAAGGCGATTTGCAGTATATCAGCTACAAGGCACAATTTGCCATGACTGGGTAGGGAAAGTACAAAACAAGAAAGACGGCAGGTGGATACATGCCTGATAATGGGAGGGGATCCAGGTCTAAAAGTGAATTAAAGGGCAAGAGAGTAATCAAGACAGGCAAGTAGATCGCCACAGTAAAGGCCCCACACTTGCAGTACTCATCGCAAAACCCATAATTAAGACACTCAGCAGCTGGAATAGTTCATACACACCCACTTACATCAGCAGCATCCATAGCACAATACTATAAAGTGTGAAAGCACCTCACACACATTTGTGTATTCCCATACACTCTGTACCAGTGGTGTATACAGATGGGGAACTTTTATTATGTACATGTTAGGGGCTGCCATAGCTTTGATCCACCAGCATGTGTTGGAAACTGAAGGTGGTGTGGAGGATGATGCACACGACCACCACAGGCACCAGAGAAGGAGGAGCATGTTCAGACCCAGGCTAACCTACCAGTGGCTACATGATCTGGAGATAGTAGAGCATTGCAGGGTGGACAGGGACACCCTACAGCAACTTGTGGAGCTGTGCTGGCCACGCCTCAGAGCCAGAACAAACAGAGGGGAACCCATCCCAGTGGATACGAAGTTATGTGTAAGCCTGAGAATACTAGCTACAGGTACCTTTCAAAGACCAACTGGGGATATCATGGGGATCTCACAGGCATCAGCATTCAGGGTACTGCACCAGTTCCTGGATGCCATGTTACCACATGCCAATGAGTACATATACTTCCCCCGAACACAAGAGGAGTTGGCCAGCAATATGCGTCTCTTTCACCATGTGGTAGAATACCCAGAGGTACTGGGTAGAATAGTCTGCATGCACATACACATCAAGTCACCACCCGGTGAGCAGGGAAGGAGCTACATAAACTGCAAGGGATACCCCTATATCAACTGCCAGGTCATGTGCAATGCCCAGAGCATTATCATGGATGTGTGTGCTGGCAGCCCTGGAAGCTATCACGACTCCCACATCTGGCATTCCTCACAGCTGTATCGGTTATTTGCCAGGGGGGACATCCCAAATGGCCACCTGGTGGGGGATGCTGGCTATGCACTGGAACCATGGATGATGACTCCCATCAGAAATGCTCACACACCAATGCAGGAATGCACAAGCCAGAATCATCATAGAGCATGTGTTTGGGATGCTGAAATCATGGTTCTGTTGCTTGGACATATCTAGCGGAGCCTTGCAGTACTCTCCAGGCACATGTACCCACATCTTTATAGTGTGTGCCATACTACACAATATGGTCCTGCGGAAACAGCTGAAGCAGGGACAGAATGGTGAAGGCCCTCACAGCCCACCACCATTGCCAAGAGCCCAACAGGCACAGAGGTACTCAGACCATGAACACCCTGAGCCAGCCTCAGTAGGCAGACAGAGGTGTGCCCAATATGCCCATGCCTTGGCAAAGAGAGAACATATAGCACACACACTGACAGTGTAGGCACCTAGGGACTGACAATTTTCTCCACCTGCACACACAGTAAAAATGGATGGCACACACACAAGACTACCTGTAAATTGTCATGTACAGGCAGCCTACTGTGTTCATCCAACATAGGCAACCCTCAAATATTGCACACACAACAGCCGGTGGCACAAGGTAAGTCAACATCTGAACAGTAAACTAAGCTATCAGCATATGCAAAAATTGTATGTATAGATTCATAGGTAGGTACTTAGCCAACTGCCAAAGGCCATTCATAAGGCCAGCCAAAATGTGTCAGTGTTTGCCACCCCATTTAGTCATTAACCATCCCTCTGTGGAGCAGAGCCAATGGCGGGATCCCTGGGGTGCATCTACTGGTCCCCATCCACCCTTTAAGGTTTCTCTTGCAGAGTGTTAGTGAGGGGCTCTGTAAAATGTAGTTAGGGATGTTGTTCCAAAGTATGGGGAGTGTCTGTGACAGGAAGCTGTCCCTCCAACATCTTCTGGTTATTGTTGTGGCAAGGTTAGCTCACTACAGTGTGTGGCTCACTGTGACATGGATTCTTATAGGTGGAGCATATCCATTAAGCCAGAGTTGGACATGGCTGTGTTGGTCAGCAGAGATCATCTCTGGGTAAACGAGATGCCACTGAGTAAAGCAGGAGTTTATTCAGTCCAGCTGCATAGGCATATGTTAGAGGCCAGTATTCACCTTGGTGAGGGAACATTCGTGGACCCCCCAGCTGTTGGACGTGTCCTCTGAGGTGCATCCCACATGGATTATTATATCCTATGATGGGACTGATGAGTGATGAGTAAAGGGGCACTATAACCCCAGTATGTCTAGATGGGAATCTTTTAGTAGTCAGATGGCCTACATAGAAGGATGTCCTAACTACTGTGGAGATATGATTGTCACAGGGGAGATCACTATCTACCTTAGTCCCCAGATACCCCATTTCCTGGTCTGTATTAAAGTGGCTGCCGCTCATGTGTTAATATGTGGGTGCCAATTCCACAATGGAATGACCATGCAGTTAGTGGCACTTGGCTGGAGGCTGTGTCATTGGCACCCTGTGACTTTCTCTGTGAGGCCCCCTGAGGGATGACCGTGTCAGCTGGGCTATCAGTCATGGCTCCCAGTTTGCAGTCATTACCAAACATGGTCTGCCATAGCCCACCTGTGTTTGCCTGTACATCTGAGATGTATATGCCAAACAGTAGGGCTCCCAGGACTGAATCCTGTGGGACACCAGTCGTGACTGTTCAAGAGTTGGAACTGGAGACTGCTAGTTGTACCATGTGGGTTGTGTGTGTAAGCCCATTGGCAACCCAACTTGTGATGTATGGGTGAATGTACAGGTTGCTGTGTTTATCAATAATACCTGAGTGGGGCATGGTGTCAAAAGCCTTGGTGAGGTCCAGGTAGTATGTGTGAACCACATCCCCTGTCATCTAGCGTCTTGATAACTGTATGTAAGACATCAAACAGGTTCAGTAGGCATGAGGATACTAACCATACCATTTCTGACCAGGCTACTCATGCTTATGGGGTGGTAGTTACTATGGTCAGTTGTAATTTCCCCATGATGGAGTGGAATAACCGTTGCCACACACCATTGTATGGGCATGTAGCCTGTGGAGAGGCTGAGGTAGAAATGCATAATTAGGTGGGGGGCAGGTTGTCTTGTACAGTTTGCAAGATGCAGTCTGGGTCAACATCGGCCTCCATTGACTCTGTGTTCTGCTGTTAGAGAGGGCCATTTCCACCTGTGTGTCTCTGATGGTTGGGATACTGTACCTTCCGGGTAGTGTTGTAAGCTCTTTAGGGGGTGAAGTATGCACTGAATGTATCTACAAGGATGTTGGCGATATCAGTAGGGTCAGCATATTTTGCTCTATGTATCACCACGTAGATCCTTGATATAGCCAAAGAAGGCTTTGTGGTTATCTTTCGAATCCTTGAGTATTCTCCTGCTGATGTTAGCCTTGGATGATGTCATGAGGGACCTACATATCATACTAATAGCAGTCACAGATGTCTGCCTTTCGTGGAATTTATTGTGTGTCTGGAACACTGTCCTACATCTGTAGTATTGCCTGTTTTTTGCAGAGGTCCACCAGACCAGTGTCCTTGTCAAGGAGGAGTGAGTCTTTGTTTACCAGCGATGGCACGATCCATACATCCATGTAGGTGCTTATAGACTGCATTTGTAAATCTGCCTGTATCTGGAGCAGTGTTTCCCCTTAGCGTGGGGGCTGTGAAACCCCCACCCCTGTCACTAGTAGTGTAAATGTAGCTGTAGGAAAGGTATACACTGTTGTATCCATGGGTGGGGGAGATGCTAGGGTGTGGAAACAGTGAATAGTTCGTGGTCTGATCTAACCAGTGACCGATTAACCTCCACTGTGGTGCACCTGTTGCCCATGTTGGTGATGACCACATCTAGTAGCTTCCACCCCATGCTAGGGAGGTTACCACCTGATACAGGGCATATGAGGTGATACATTCCAGGAAGCGCTGGTTCGGAAGTGAGTACTGAGCACGTTTCCCAGTTAATGGTATGGTAGTTGACATCGACCAATGCCAAGGTGTGTGTTAGGACTGTTGTGTTTTGCACTGTCTCCAGGTAGGTGGAGTGGAGGTCCTAGGTCATGGAGGGTTATCCATAGCAGGCCACAATCCACATTGCTGTTGTGGCTGATGTTAGCTGCACATGGATGATCACAGAGGTATCATGCTGCCTCACTAACCTGGAGGTGTAGGTATCCCTGATGAATATGGATACAGCCCCTCCCTGTCTGTCAGTCCATGTTCCATGGCTGAAATGTGTGGTGTGGGTCGTAGTCTGGTAGTGCTGGTGTGCTCTCAGGAGCCTTAAGACAGATTGCAGTTAATACACAGATGTTGATGTTGTCCATCCTAAGGACTGTGAGTGCATGCATGTTGTGATCACAACCCTGGTGTTGAGTAGCATAAACCACATTGAATCTGCTATTGTGCTGTTTATGGAGCTGGTATTCACCTTTGGGACTCTCCTAAATAAGGCACCATGGGGGCGCCAATAGCCTTGGCAGGTTGTCTTGTACAGTTTGCAAGATGCAGTCTGGGTCAACATCGGCCTCCATTGACTCTGTGTTCTGCTGTTAGAGAGGGCCATTTCCACCTGTGTGTCTCTGATGGTTGGGATACTGTACCTTCCGGGTAGTGTTGTAAGCTCTTTAGGGGGTGAAGTATGCACTGAATGTATCTACAAGGATGTTGGCGATATCAGTAGGGTCAGCATATTTTGCTCTATGTATCACCACGTAGATCCTTGATATAGCCAAAGAAGGCTTTGTGGTTATCTTTCGAATCCTTGAGTATTCTCCTGCTGATGTTAGCCTTGGATGATGTCATGAGGGACCTACATATCATACTAATAGCAGTCACAGATGTCTGCCTTTCGTGGAATTTATTGTGTGTCTGGAACACTGTCCTACATCTGTAGTATTGCCTGTTTTTTGCAGAGGTCCACCAGACCAGTGTCCTTGTCAAGGAGGAGTGAGTCTTTGTTTACCAGCGATGGCACGATCCATACATCCATGTAGGTGCTTATAGACTGCATTTGTAAATCTGCCTGTATCTGGAGCAGTGTTTCCCCTTAGCGTGGGGGCTGTGAAACCCCCCACCCCTGTCACTAGTAGTGTAAATGTAGCTGTAGGAAAGGTATACACTGTTGTATCCATGGGTGGGGGAGATGCTAGGGTGTGGAAACAGTGAATAGTTCGTGGTCTGATCTAACCAGTGACCGATTAACCTCCACTGTGGTGCACCTGTTGCCCATGTTGGTGATGACCACATCTAGTAGCTTCCACCCCATGCTAGGGAGGTTACCACCTGATACAGGGCATATGAGGTGATACATTCCAGGAAGCGCTGGTTCCGGAAGTGAGTACTGGAGTACGTTTCCCAGTTAATGGTATGGTAGTTGACATCGACCAATGCCAAGGTGTGTGTTAGGACTGTTGTGTTTTGCACTGTCTCCAGGTAGGTGGAGTGGAGGTCCTAGGTCATGGAGGGTTATCCATAGCAGGCCACAATCCACATTGCTGTTGTGGCTGATGTTAGCTGCACATGGATGATCACAGAGGTATCATGCTGCCTCACTAACCTGGAGGTGTAGGTATCCCTGATGAATATGGATACAGCCCCTCCCTGTCTGTCAGTCCATGTTCCATGGCTGAAATGTGTGGTGTGGGTCGTAGTCTGGTAGTGCTGGTGTGCTCTCAGGAGCCTTAAGACAGATTGCAGTTAATACACAGATGTTGATGTTGTCCATCCTAAGGACTGTGAGTGCATGCATGTTGTGATCACAACCCTGGTGTTGAGTAGCATAAACCACATTGAATCTGCTATTGTGCTGTTTATGGAGCTGGTATTCACCTTTGGGACTCTCCTAAATAAGGCACCATGGGGGCGCCAATAGCCTTGGCCAGTATTCCAAAGTTTAAGGCAGACACATAGGCCGATATGGTATTGTTGCATGCATGTTCCCCATCTGTGCTTGTTTTTCATCTCCCCTGTAGGTAACAAGCAATAGAAAGCCTTAACCTTATACAAGTCTTCTAGCTTCCAAGATAGGCATTTGGTGTGACTAAGTATCAGTGTTCTGTATGTTCGTGCTGTATTCAACTGTTTCCTGACTACATGGTAAGTTCACACTGTGTATTGTGATCTGAAGGTCTGTTTATTTGCATATTATGGCTGTGATGGCCTGCTCATTAGAGGTGCACAGATAGCCTACTATCTATCTGCTGAAGGGCAATTAGAGGCATAGCAACAGTGTGTTGGCCTTCCCCACACCATTGATGAAGTAACTGAGCCTATGTCAAGCATAGCCAATGAAGCAATTCTAGGCAGAGTTGCAGGAAGCTGTTGAAGACTGGGGTTGTGGAGGGTGATAGGGGCACTTAGTGATCTAAAGAGGGCATGTTAATGTGGCAGTTCAACACCATTCAATTCTCCCAACAGGTCTTGCAGCTATTAAATTGGACAGGCTCCCCCACCCCCTGGCTGTATGGTTCTGGACACATGATCCCAGGGGTGTATACTCTGTTACCCATTCACACAACAAGGTTTCCCTTGAAGTGTGTCAGTGAGGGGCTATGCATAATGTAGTTATGAATGTAATGTATTGTTTCACAGTACATTTGTTATATGTTATGTCAAGGGTACGTGAAGCTCAGTGAGTTTGGGGGCTCCCACCCTTTGCTTAGCCTAGCTTACACATAGAAATCATCTAAATAGGAAATAGGCAGAAGCAAATTTAATGTCAACAGTGTAATGGTTACAGCATCTGGATAGTATCTGTGCATTTAAGGTTACAATTCCGATAAAGGCAGGGATGTTTATCATGTGCAAAGGTATACCTTAACCACAGCTTGAATATATAGGTAGTAATCGTTTGTATAATAAACATTCGAATCACCCATATAAACCCATGTGTGCAGTAGAGTACAGTCAACAGAGAAAGTAATGTCATGACAGCACATAGTGAGATATTACGTCACTGACAGGTATATATCCGGAGTAGTTAACGGATGTGGCCGTGTTTGCGTGCCCAGGTTATACGTTATCACGTTTGTTTAACTATGTGCATCTGCTGCTATAATGTCACACAAACACTGTTAAACATGCTTACAACTGCGTAAATGAGCCTTACTCTGCAGTAAAAAACATTCATAAAGCATCGCAAGTGTTGAACCCTGGACCATGCAAACTATCGCCCTATAAGCCTAACTAGCCTGGTCTGCAAAGCTATGGAGCGTATCATCATGGAACTCATAAACAAAGACATTGGGAACCTCCAAACACTGGATCCTACCCAATTTGGCTTTGTTAAGGGCAGATCTTGCCTCTTGAACCTGGTCAATTTCTTTGAAACAGTCACCAAGGCCATAGACAAAGGGAAGGTAGTCCACACAGCCTACCTTGACCTTGCAAATGCCTTCGACACAATACCCCACTCGGGCATCATAAATAAGCTCACCAGCTTAAATATCAACCCCTATGTCACAAGATGTGTTAGAAACTGGCTTAGGGATAGAATCCACATGGTCAGACTTTCAGGTGCCATGTCAGACTCTAAACCAGTTACAAGTGGCGTCCCACAAGGGCTCAGTCCTGGGACCTCTCTTGTTCGGTATATATTTCTCTGAGGTACAGGCTAACACAGGATGATTATGGCTGACAAAGTTTGCAGATGACTGCAAACTGGGGGCCATAATCGACTCGCTGGCTGACACAAGCATCCTCCAAAAAGGTCTCACAGAGATGGATAACTGGTGCCAGAGCCATGGCCTAAAGCTAAATGTCAAAAAATGCGTAGTCATCCCATTTGGGAAAAACAAAGTGCCCACAAATTACCACATAGGTGGTAATCCATTAAGTACGGAAGAAGTAATTAGGGATTTGGGGACTCAAGTAGATTTCAATCTCTCCTTTGACAATCACATTGCCAAAGTGGTTAGAAAGACATTCTATATAGCCCACCTTATCATGAAGGGGTTCACATCTAGATCAAGAGAGGTCATTGTGCCCCTCTACTCATCACTCATCAGGCCCATAATTGAATACAATGCCCCATTTGGGATGTACCTTACCCGACACCTGCTACAACTAGAAAGACCCCAAAAGTACCTCGCCAAGAGGATCAAGGGACTCAAACAGATGCCCTACAAAGTTAGGCTAAAGAAACTCCAGCTCTATTCAGTTGCTTACCGCCTACTCAGAGACGATCAGTGCCTGATGTATAAAGCCATGTCCAACCCAGAATTAATGGACATGCTCCACCTCAAGAAACCCAAATCCATCAGAACTACACACTCCAGTGACTTAAACCTCAGCACAGAAATAAATAGAACATGCTGGAGGGACAGATTCATATCCCAGAGGCTCCCCTCACTCTGGAACAAAATCCCAATCCATGTCAGACAGAGCCCCTCAATGACCCTCTTCAAAAAGAATCTTGATGTTTGGATGGGAGATCGTAAATTTACCCCTGGAATCTCTTCTGTGTCACTGCTAGACAGAGGCACGGTAAACTAACCTTAAATGGGCTATCTTCTGTGACCTACTATACAGAGGCACAGTCAACTAATCTAAGAAGGGTGGCGAAAGCCAAACACACTCTGGCTAGGCTTGTAAATGCCCCAGTGCAGATAGCCTAATATGAACCTATGAACCTATAGTCATGGGGTGTACCACTAAGCCATCTGAGGTGTACACATGTTTCATGGTCCTGAGACTACAACTTATACCATACGCATTTCACTGTAATGATCACAAATGGGACAGTGGCCTTGTGAACATATGTACAGTACATTGTAATGTACTGTAGTTTGTGAGGCAAAACATTCCAATCTGCAGATGTATTACTGTTACAAACTAATACGAAATATGCATATATATATATATATATATATATATATATATATATATATATATATATATATATATATATATATATGTCAGTGATGTCTGCATATATATATATATATATATATATATATATATATATATATATATATATATACATATATATTTATATGTATTATGCAGTTACAGCAATCGCCATATATATAAGCATCTATGAACACACTTTGTAACACAGAAGCACTCCACAGGAATTGGAGTGTACACAAAACACATGCAGCTCTGGTATCATAACAATTAATATTAACCTAAGTCACCATAGAAGTGGTGGTTATTGTGTATGTGAAGATTGGGGTGCAGAAGGAATGATGGATAATGCAATCATGCATCATGGAGGGCCTGGGTAGGATGTCCAATAAGTGAAATGGAGGGGCATACATGGAGTATGGGGAGGAAGACTTGTTGCCGAAACCAGTCTGTTGGTTGTTTGGTCAAAATAAATATTTGGATTTATTCACTCTGGTGCTGTCTGCTTTTTTGACTTTGACAATATAAAAAGGACACAGAGCAAGAACTATACTCATTCATAATACACCCTGTCATGTCACATTGCAACACCTACTTTCACAAACATACGAACATTAACATGTATCAGACATATGTACACCAACTGATTGTCACATATGTTTTCAGCACTGAGGAATGTCTGTAGTACAATGTATACTCTAAACACCATGACATTCGTGCATATCTCAGATGCCTTAGTGGTAAGGTCAGTGACTGTGGTGTTCATGGTCCCGGGTTCAAGGGCTGTTAGGTTATTTTGAGGGCCAGAATAAGGGCTTTTGGATGCAGGTGGATTAAAGCACTCTTAAGCAGTTGTAAACGGGTTTCCACTTGTTCTCGTGATGGTAAGCAGTGCTGCAACACGGTAAATGGAGAAACACTTCACACGTTTGACCTTTACTTAACGTCACGCAGACCACGGGCAAACCTGCTCACAACCGCGTAAATGTGCGATATTCACACTTTCACTAACAGTGTCTACTCTGAGAGGTAAAATAATGACGCCTTCCAGGAGTAGAACCCGCAACCATGTACTCCATCCTCCAATTAACCTAACACTAAGCTACCTGGGATGTACCTATCCCAATTGTGTATGCAGACAGATTAAAACACAAAAGGGATGAATGTGTTGAAATAGGACAACCCGCCATATACCCAATTAAAGGTTAGAAACATCTACACATCTATGGAGTTACAGATAAACGTATGCAGTAATGTATATATCTATATACATACACACACACACACACACACACACACACACACAGACACACACACATATATATATATATATATATATATATATATATATATACACACACACAAACATTCATGTCTGTAGACAGCATCTGAAGTGGTCATATCTGAGTATAACATGGACCATAGCAATCACACATTCCACCCCCCCAAACAATATGAACATAACATATGAAGAGTATATGCCAATACGCTATTACAAATATGTTCTATGGACACAGTCACCAACACAACTGCATTGACTGCAAATATCCATGACAGAATTACACAGACAGCTTTTATTTTGCAAATCTTTATTACATTCCGATGTATTGCCAAAAGGATTCAAGAACTAACAGTACCTGCATGCTATACAGGTAACATTTAATAGTGCCTTAATGAATCAACCTGCATTTACCATAGTATTAGTCCACTAAGGGATAGGTGTTCACATAAGGAAAGAACACCCACACACATATAGACATTGTATAAAAGGGGTTCACACACACCTGCATGTGCTATGTACACCCACCAACATCTACCCCGCAACCAAAATAATTATATCAATGCATACTGTCATACCATAACCAATTATGCAACTGCTGTACAACATCTGCTGAAACCTTAACATACCTGGACACAGACACACTAACATGGCCCTATGTAAAATAGTTGCTGTTATACAATTGAGCAGCTGCTGATGTAACAGGGTTTGTATGAACTAATCCCATTTCAGAGGGTTGAAAGGTTCGTACACCAGGAAGTTTTACCGAGTACTGATTATTAGCACAGTATGATACACAGTAACACCAAACTAAATATGTCTGGTAAACCCTCTAACATTATATGCATAGCTATGCAGCCTTGAGCTGGTCAAACAACCTGGCCAGACTGACACATTTTGCAGAAGTATTAGGTGCAGACAAACCCTGCACAAGTAGCAATGTTCAGAAATATAACAGCAGCACTTACATTTAGACCAACACCTCTAGGCATTACACACAATATATTACTGTTCGTTTCAATACAGCTGTTGCAATGGATTCCAAACAAAACCTCCACGCTGTTTTCCTCACAAGTAAGGCAAAGGGACAACACCCAAGTGGAGTACTCAGATATACTCCACTGTAGCCATGGTATTGTCTAAGGCAGTAGCAGCGCAGCTGATGTGCATGTAATTAGCTACTTAGGAACACCAACTGGCCATTAGGATAACACATGTTACTGATCTGTAACTATAAAAGGTTGCCTTGTCACACATTCAAACCATCTGTATCTACCTGTAGGACAGTACAAAACATGGAAATATGAACCGAAAACGAGTAGTACACTAGTTAATAACACCTCCGATTGCTAAGATGGTATGTATAACATGTAGTATGTCTGTGTATGTGGTATCTGTACTGTAAGAATTACAGTGTAATCAATGCATATAGTGGAAATAGCTATCTTGTAATGATGTATTGTTGAGCAGTAGTAATGCTTGTAGTATTCTATGTGTGTACTGCTGTAGGTCACACGGCACACTCCACATACACCACAAGGGATGCTATGGGCTTGGAACCCACCATTTCACTACCAGCCACTGTCAGTGTCAGGATTGGTCCAACAAGTATGTGCTATAACAGGGGATAGTATATGTTGTTATATTGTGGCAGTCGACATATGTATGGGTGTATAAGTAAGATGAACATGTTAAAGGTGTGCTTACCGTGCAAATATGGTGTGCATTGTGGGATATTGTGCCAATAACTGTGTAATGTACAGTATTATAGGCAGATCTGTATTCTATTCTACATAGTAGTTCTGTTATGTTATGCAAACAGTAGTTATATCTATTGGCAATTACAATACTCAATGACAGGCTGCATAGCATTAATATTCATCTGACAGGTTAGCAACATGATAGCAAAGATAATTGTAAGAGTTAGGTAACTATCCATGCACATAACACATGTAATATCCACTTCTCTACTATCGTTTGCAAGCAATAACAGCTGTGCATGAGTACATGTTATGCAAATGTGTAGTGACCCTTGTTACAGGTCTGGGCCAAATGGCTATGTGCACACCTACATAGAGTGGATATTGAGAGTACAAACACACTGGTTGAACTACCAGGTTTGTGTAGCCCAACCTAACAGCTGTCTGCACATAATGTATGTAAGGTAGTGCACAGCACTGGTAATGAAACAGGTTGCACATCATCTTTAACTCCAGTGTAACATCTGTAATAGGAGTGTAAGATGTAGGAGACAGCTGCCCATGTGTAATAGCTGCATCATAGGTGATGGCTCACACTATTTGATTATATCCTGATCATATTGATAGTGGCATCAGAGTCTATTGATACATGACTCTGTTTGGGGAGTGGGTGTCTGTGCTCAACAGAACTCATGGTCCTGGTGGATATGTGAGTATATAACCAGAGAAGGAAACAGACCTGTAGACACGCATCATCTGTAATCAACTAACAGGATGTGATGTGCTCCTCAGAGAAGGTTTGCTGCTAAAGTTAGCTACAATGTTTCCGCAATAGCCAGTGTTGTCAAGTCCATAACACAAATAATTACATGTAAGCATCACTGTCTAAAACATCTTCATAGGCAATACATAAACTGAATACAGCACTTGGTACTTGTAGTACTGACTGCTCATACAGGCATGTTCACTAGTCAGCTACTGGTGTTTCCTAATGTCAGCTTTGTGTATGTGGCCATCCTGGGGGAATGTAATCTCTATGCCAGACCCACCTAACACCATGCCCCACACATTGTCTGGGATGCAGCTACAGGGGTAAGTTGGACGGCAGCCCAGTCTACAGCCATGACTGGACTGGACTGGACAGTCATGAGGTGTAGGTTAACACATGCAGCTCATCAACACAATCAATACATACCCTTACCAGAACACAGTAAGGACACCCACACACACTACCGGAAAACACACACATTCGCAGACGCGTCTAAGTATCTGGCCAAACAAGTGACCCCCCCCAAGCAGGAAGAGACAGACACTGAAATACACAAACTGTATGACATGGTTTGCATAATTGTGCCACACCTCTGAACACATGACTGGAAACTTGCCCAACAGTACTCATTTGTGAATGCAAACTCTAGCACTATGTTACACACCAACCTATACGAGGGCATACATACTGTCAGCTGCCTGTCTGACATGATTAGCCACATACTCATACACTCAGACCACCTTTTGATTTATACACACGGCTCTGGAATATTCCATGTTGTTGTGCATGAGCTGTGATGCAGTAGCCTGGACAGCATGGAAACACATATAGGAACTGTCAGGTTGTCAGACAGGGCCTGCACCTGTCAACCCTGAGAATCTGGATACAGCCTAGGGCTCATGCATTCCCTATAGTGCCTTCATCATGCATGGTTCAGGTGAGGGTCCACTTCTGTTACAGGGACAGCCAAGCAATACACTGCAGGTCTCACTACATGATGATACATGTCAGAAACACTATACGGACACACATATGTCAATCCCTAACATGGAGAACATATCTGTGCAGTGGCTGAGACATGTTTCAATGCTCTGGAGAGCACACCTGCATGACTATTTTATAACAGATAGCTCACCTTTTGCCCATTATCCTTTATTGGAACACATGGGCCATAGGTGTGTCCATATACCTGAAGGATATGTACACCCTCACACTAATTGCACTTGCATAACATCAGATGCATTATGCTGAGCAACTACCTTTGTACCACAGTGGAATTCAAAATGCACCTAGAGACAGATCACCCACCAGGCCGCGGACTTCCTAACTGCCATAATGTGCTGTAATGGGGAAGATTAGGTCTGAGACAGAACCATACTATTGGCTACTCTCAACTATTCCATTATGAACTGTGAAGACTCCTCATGTACTAACATCTGCACTCAATGCATGTTGGATTCCACCCCACTGACCTGGATCACAGTAGTCACAGTAGTCACACAAACAGGGCTAACAGTATGCTACACATAGTTAGTCTCCAATGTCAATGTTATGTTCCCTAAGAAAAGAGTGATGAGTGTCATGGCACCCATGCAGATGGACAATGCATGTGCAAATGCTGAATACTACACAAATGAACCTTAAGCAGTCACATATGTGCAGTGATTGTGCCATTGAAACAGAACCAGTAGTCAACCCAACACAAACAAGTAGGCAAACTGGTGGTACCATGCTTTAAACTGTACCACAGAAGGTAGTAACTGTTGCAATAGTGAACACACATGCGTGTCGGTGATCTCTGGTCAGCCTCAGTAAGATGCGGATACACCATATGAAACCATGTAAAGCTACCATGAAACCAATCAGCCACATATTATCAGGTCAAGCACAGAGCATTCTATAGCTGTGTCATTAATCATAATGGCAACAACAAGACCTGCCGTGCTGTACAGCACTATGGCATGGGAAGTACTGCACCTACAGAAATAGCAGCTGCTCCTACAGATAGTGTCTCGGAGAGCCTAAACCCACTCCCACCCCCCACCCCCAACAGGTACACTTAGTAAAATATCCATGTACACTACAGGGCCCCTGTACTAACGACTATGCAGGTACAAGCTGCACTCTCTAATGCCATACATAGAGCTTTCATGGGACCTGTCAACATCCTAGGGTGTATCCTACACAAATGTAAGAACATTCAGCTATCTACATAGTCATCATGTTCAATCATAGCTCCATGTCAGGCTGTGTACACACTGAATGGTGCACAGTAACAGTTATCACACCCCACAAAGGGGGAGACACCATTGATAATGGGACATAGTGCACAACTACCCTGCTGAGTCTGGTCTGTACGGCCATGAACCGTGATCAATGTAATTGATGTACTCGGTACAGATGTAAATGACAGTAGGGTTGATTCACACTGCATATCATGACCTTGCCAGGTCGTAGGACACCATCACCCATACTGTATTCCAGCTACACTCAGTAAACTAGGTGTATATTCCTATGTCATAGGAGTGGTTGGCAACTGGACTGCTGGCAGAACCCACACTGCAGGTGTCCGATGAATACATGCACATCAAACCAGTGCCAGCCACAGTAATACAGGGGTCATTCCTGGTACTCCCCCTCTTTGGTATCTATACCACATAGACTAACACAGAAGGCATCAGCCTATTGATGTCTGCAAATGACTATAAACTAGGAGCAATAGTCGCCTCATTGTGTGCTGCGTTCAACATACAGAAGGGCCTTAGTGTGTCAGATGTGTGGTTTGTGATGTATGGCCACATTCTGACAGCTAAGTATTGCATTGTCATCCCCTATGTTACAAACCTTGTACCCATTAACTATCACCTAGGCAGCGGTCAACATAATGGCAACTGTGTGTATGAGATGCAGCTGGACAGTACTTCCCTTTGATAGTTACGTCACCACAAAAGACAGGTAGTGTTATGTGGCACCCCTAATCATGACAGGGTGCCATCCAGAAATACAGAGATAACTGCTCAGCCATACTCAGCATCCATGTGACCCATAATAGATCACATATTTCCTTTAAAAGTTATTGCCCATGTGTAGATGGCCTACACTGCCCTTCACAATCCCTAGCTGCACTATGTAGCAGGCAGCCTACCCTGAATAAAGCCATGTCCAACCCAGAGGTGTTGGACATGCTACACTTAACACATCCTGATCCCAAATAAACACATGCGTCATGGACATCCACCTTTCTAGTACAAGGATCACAACATGCCTGACAGATCCCTGTCCCATACACTTAACATACTCTTGCCATACTATGCATCCCTGTCCAGCGAAGCTGCACATTGGCCCTCTCTGTGACATGGTGTGATGACCGCATGCCAAATATATCAGTAACCATGTGTATCAGTTCTGTGGCACTGCTTGAACTGGCCACTAAATATTACCTGTCTGCTGCCTACAGCTAGGTAACCTGTCTGCCTAGGCTCATAAATTGCCCAGGGCATATAGCCTACCACATCACTATGACCATACATACCATAGTTGATATCCAACCCTGCAAATAATATCAGGCTACCTATTGTCTCATGTGTTACACATGTGCAACACAGGCAATACATGGCAGGATGCTACACAGCTGTACAGTGCCATGTAGATGTATATGTCAAAACTCATACATGCTTGCAAATCTGTAGGGTCACAGGCCATGTCCCTAATGGCTATGTATGACTATATATGTGGCATATACACAGCATTAAGGTCGATTGCATTAATGTGAACACCTCCAGGCATTTGCTGATAGGTAAAGACACCACTACAAGCAAACAGACATGCCCATGTCAAGACAACATCCACATGGTATATGAGCAATTTCATCACATGACACACACATATATGGCGATAACATCACATCACCAGTAGGTGTCAAATGTGTGTGACTTATAAATGTCAGTGGTGTTAGTGTCATGTAGATCTACAAAGACGTATTTGTTAACTTAATAAATGTGATACACATGTATGTTCAGCTGTACTGCTGTACTTCTATGTGAGTTACTATGATCTGTCTCCATCGTTATGTCTTCCACGCATGCCCCATAGCCGACTGCCATTATACAGCTGCTTGGAGAATGAGGTCCTCATCCCATACTTCCTCGACAACTACACAATGCTCTTCAGCCATGTGGCACAGGATGCACAGCAGCGGGATGTCCTGTGGGAGGAACTCTGCAGGAGGGTAAATGATGTTGGTGGTCACAGTCGCCCCTATCAGCAGGTGCACCAACACTGCACTGACCAAATAAGATGGGCAAAACAGCGTGCTAATGCAACTGCCAGGTAACAAGGTGCAACAGGTGGGGGGCCACTCACCCAGCCCCCACTCACATGTACTGAGGAGCTACTGGCCAACCTGGGGACACCTGCAGACCTCCATCCACAAGTGTTAGCTGGTATTGTGGAAGTGGGTGTCTCAACCACCGAGCCTGGAGTTGCCTGGTAAGTTACTACTGCACATAAAACACAACCATATATCACATAGTTGCATGTGTTACTGTACAATATGTAATGTAACATCATATGCAAGGCATGTATGCACACATACCACATACTATAGTCTGCTACTTCTATGTATGCACAGATGTGCATACTCCATAGTATAGTGTATTGTACTGGCTTATGTGCTAACATAGACATTGCACCCTGTAGCTACCACACAGGTGTGAATAATTATCTTACTGCTGAGACACCCCTGTTTAGTTACCTCTGGCATTTTGCAGCGACAGCAGCCTGTGTCAGGTGAGATTGTTATTATTTACCCGGCTTGATAATGCACGGAACATATTAATTGCATGCTATCTGCCATAACACACGTACACATAATGTATGGTTGTCCTGGTAATGGACACTGGTCAGACCTGCAATGCATCACACTGTTTACCTATGTGAAGCAATTGTAGACTATATGAAACACCTACACTAAACCTTCCAAACTGTCATTGCCAGATGTGTGGACAACAGTGAATACAATGGTGGAGGTATGTTCCACTGTAGGGACATGTACTACATATCAGAATTACACATGTTGGGAATACGAACAGTACTGTACAGAGAGCATATGTGTGTACACACAAGTAATGTGTTGGAGCTGGAGTATGCCCAGCCCACAGGATACACCCTTGTGGAGTATACCCTTGCTATGAATGTCACACAATGTCATGTGCTATCAGACATGTTCATGACATGTAGTGGGTTGACTGCAACACTGCTCAACTATCCTGCAAAACAAATGTCTCACATCCCATAGATATAACCCTTTGTCTGCATAATCCTATCCTCAGTGGAGCATATGACATCTACGGTGTATATCATATGGGATAACACTGACATGTGAAATAAGATGGCCATCACAACCATTGGACTGCACATGTGTACATACAGTGCCAGTCACAGTAATACAGGGGTCATTCCTGGTACTCCCTTCTTTGGTATCTATACTACATAGACTAACACAGAAGGCATCAGCCTATTGATCTCTGCAAATGACTATAAACTAGGAGCAATAGTCGCCTCATTGTGTGCTGCGTTCAACATACAGAAGGGCCTTAGTGTGTCAGATGTGTGGTTTGTGATGTATGGCCACATTCTGACAGCTAAGTATTGCATTGTCATCCCCTATGTTACAAACCTTGTACCCATTAACTATCACCTAGGCAGCGGTCAACATAATGGCAACTGTGTGTATGAGATGCAGCTGGACAGTACTTCCCTTTGATAGTTACGTCACCACAAAAGACAGGTAGTCGTATGTGGCACCCCTAATCATGACAGGGTGCCATCCAGAAATACAGAGATAACTGCTCAGCCATACTCAGCATCCATGTGACCCATAATAGATCACATATTTCCTTTAAAAGTTATTGCCCATGTGTAGATGGCCTACACTGCCCTTCACAATCCCTAGCTGCACTATGTAGCAGGCAGCCTACCCTGAATAAAGCCATGTCCAACCCAGAGGTGTTGGACATGCTACACTTAACACATCCTGATCCCAAATAAACACATGCGTCATGGACATCCACCTTTCTAGTACAAGGATCACAACATGCCTGACAGATCCCTGTCCCATACACTTAACATACTCTTGCCATACTATGCATCCCTGTCCAGCGAAGCTGCACATCGCCCCTCTCTGTGACATGGTGTGATGACCGCATGCCAAATATATCAGTAACCATGTGTATCAGTTCTGTGGCACTGCTTGAACTGGCCACTAAATATTACCTGTCTGCTGCCTACAGCTAGGTAACCTGTCTGCCTAGGCTCATAAATTGCCCAGGGCATATAGCCTACCACATCACTATGACCATACATACCATAGTTGATATCCAACCCTGCAAATAATATCAGGCTACCTATTGTCTCATGTGTTACACATGTGCAACACAGGCAATACATGGCAGGATGCTACACAGCTGTACAGTGCCATGTAGATGTATATGTCAAAACTCATACATGCTTGCAAATCTGTAGGGTCACAGGCCATGTCCCTAATGGCTATGTATGACTATATATGTGGCATATACACAGCATTAAGGTCGATTGCATTAATGTGAACACCTCCAGGCATTTGCTGATAGGTAAAGACACCACTACAAGCAAACAGACATGCCCATGTCAAGACAACATCCACATGGTATATGAGCAATTTCATCACATGACACACACACATATATGGCGATAACATCACATCACCAGTAGGTGTCAAATGTGTGTGACTTATAAATGTCAGTGGTGTTAGTGTCATGTAGATCTACAAAGACGTATTTGTTAACTTAATAAATGTGATACACATGTATGTTCAGCTGTACTGCTGTACTTCTATGTGAGTTACTATGATCTGTCTCCATCGTTATGTCTTCCACGCATGCCCCATAGCCGACTGCCATTATACAGCTGCTTGGAGAATGAGGTCCTCATCCCATACTTCCTCGACAACTACACAATGCTCTTCAGCCATGTGGCACAGGATGCACAGCAGCGGGATGTCCTGTGGGAGGAACTCTGCAGGAGGGTAAATGATGTTGGTGGTCACAGTCGCCCCTATCAGCAGGTGCACCAACACTGCACTGACCAAATAAGATGGGCAAAACAGCGTGCTAATGCAACTGCCAGGTAACAAGGTGCAACAGGTGGAGGGCCACTCACCCAGCCCCCACTCACATGTACTGAGGAGCTACTGGCCAACCTGGGGACACCTGCAGACCTCCATCCACAAGTGTTAGCTGGTATTGTGGAGGTGGGTGTCTCTCAACCACCGAGCCTGGAGTTGCCTGGTAAGTTACTACTGCACATAAAACACAACCATATATCACATAGTTGCATGTGTTACTGTACAATATGTAATGTAACATCATATGCAAGGCATGTATGCACACATACCACATACTATAGTCTGCTACTCTATGTATGCACAGATGTGCATACTCCATAGTATAGTGTATTGTACTGGCTTATGTGCTAACATAGACATTGCACCCTGTAGCTACCACACAGGTGTGAATAATTATCTTACTGCTGAGACACCCCTGTTTAGTTACCTCTGGCATTTTGCAGCGACAGCAGCCTGTGTCAGGTGAGATTGTTATTATTTACCCGGCTTGATAATGCACGGAACATATTAATTGCATGCTATCTGCCATAACACACGTACACATAATGTATGGTTGTCCTGGTAATGGACACTGGTCAGACCTGCAATGCATCACACTGTTTACCTATGTGAAGCAATTGTAGACTATATGAAACACCTACACTAAACCTTCCAAACTGTCATTGCCAGATGTGTGGACAACAGTGAATACAATGGTGGAGGTATGTTCCACTGTAGGGACATGTACTACATATCAGAATTACACATGTTGGGAATACGAACAGTACTGTACAGAGAGCATATGTGTGCACGCACACTAAATGTGTTGGAGCTGGAGTATGCCCAGCCCACAGGATACACCCTTGTGGAGTATACCCTTGCTATGAATGTCACACAATGTCATGTGCTATCAGACATGTTCATGACATGTAGTGGGTTGACTGCAACACTGCTCAACTATCCTGCAAAACAATGTCTCACATCCCATAGATATAACCCTTTGTCTGCATAATCCTATCCTCAGTGGAGCATATGACATCTACGGGTGTATATCATATGGGATAACACTGACATGTGAAATAAGATGGCCATCACAACCATTGGACTGCACATGTGTACACATGGCCATGGAGGATGGCCAGAAACATGAAGCAAAGCACACAGTAGAAGTGATGTACATGTGTGTACACCCTGTTGTACACTGGCTCGACACAATACAACTATGGCCTTTGTGTAATGGTGATATTGCAGATGTGAAACACAAAACATCATACAGGCCTGTGCACAGCTTGTGTAGGCATAACATGAAACCACCACATAACATGTCTTGAACATCTGGAGTCATGACATGGAAGCATTCACCTATATAGTATCCAAATACATACATGTGTTGCACAGCATACACATACATCCACATCAAGCCACAGATACAGTAGATTCACCTTGCCGGTGTCAGACGTCACTGTCACGCCTGCTCCTCATGTGTGTGAGGTACACAGATGGCATGTGTGACATAGGGAGCTTGTAAGTTAGCCATGTGTGGGCATAGTTGGCAGGTATCAGTAATATGGTTGCAGATGTGCAGGGGTGTCATCCGTATACCCTTCTGTGACCTGTATCACACATTCCACATTAGGGTTTATTGTGTATCACCTCGGTGAAGTGGGTCACATTCCACATTAGATATGCATTGTATGTGGACATAGTCATGGCTATGAACCGTGTCAGTAGCTCACACTGTATAGCAATTGTGAAGCCACATGATGCCCTGCAATGGCTATGCACATCAGGTCAATGTGCAGTATGTCCCTGCATATTTGTAGGGTGGCCAGACAACATTGCATCAGCTGAAGGCCCATGTTAGTATAACATGTCCCTGCATTGGGACACCATTACCATACTGTAGATTGGAAAAGACACCATTGTGTTACACATGTATGCCTGTCATTCAACACCTCAGCAGAAGACATGTAATACTACATGTGATTGGCAAGGTCATACGCCACACAGCAGGCTGGTGTACTGTAAACCTGTGCTGGTCTGTGGCACCATTGCAAAGTAGGGACAGCCATGTCAAACATGTGTATACAGCCACATGCACAATGTCTACACTCAGCTCAGGGGTAGGCGGAATAATGTCAAACAGACATGCACTGCTTTGGGGGAGATATGCAAGCTGGGGCTCAGGCAAACATAGTATGCAGTGGACATACCCTATTGTTCATGTCCTCACACATAGGGGTGGTGGACAACACAAAGCATCAGTGGCAGATGTACAAAGGTTAGCGATGGTCCATTAACATGTGGTGTATGTTGCACACACCATGGCAGTGCAGTGCAATGGTGCAAAGTGCATGCATTGTGTTACAGGTATGGGGCATAGGCTACTAACACAAATGGTGCAGTACAGGTATGCATGCTAACCACCACTATAATTATGTAAGGTGCATGCCGTCTGCTATACCACATGCATGCTGTTGTGTGCAACTCAGGGATGTATGATGACTACCACTATAATTGCCTAAGCTGAAACTATAATTGTCTAAGCTGAATGCCATCTGCCATATCACCTGCAAGTAACGTGTGTGTCTGTGTGTGTCTGTGTGTGTGTGTGTGTGTGTGTGTGTCTGTCTGTGTGTCCCTGTCTGTGTCCCTGTCTGTGTGTGTCTCTGTGTGTGTCTCTATCTGTGTGTCTGTGTGTGTCTCTATGTGTGTGCCTAACTGTGTGTCTCTGTGTGTCTGTGTGTGTCTCTGTCTGTGTGTGTCTCTGTGTGTGTCTCTAACTGTGTGTCTGTGTGCGTCTCTGTATGCGTGTCTGTCTGTGTGTCTGTGTGTGTGTGTCTGTCTGTGCATATCTGTGTGTATGTCTGTCTGTGTGTGTCTGTGTGTGTCTCTGTGTGTGTGTCTCTGTCTGTGTGTCTGTGTGTGCCTCTGTCTGTGTGTCTATGTGTGTGTGTGTGTCTCTGTGTGTCTGTGTGTATCTGTGTCTGTCTGTGTGTCTCTATCTGTGTGTGTCTGGTATATCTTGTAATGTACAGTTCTTGTCTTCCCCTCATAGGTGTTGATGTAGGTGCGTTGCCCCCCTGTGGTCCACCTTGATGTTAGTGTCACCACAGATTCTAGCAGTGATGATGATAGTATGATTGAGGCACAGGCAGGGTTGTCAGGGGCTGAATTTGTGCCATTGGTTGCCATTCCACCTGTCTCTCCCTCATCCTCACACACAATTTCCCTGCCTGCACATACCCCATCACCACCGGCCATAGAGAAAGGACAGTTGGCAGGTGGTAGCATGGAACAGGGAAGTGTGGTGACTATGGAAGGTGTGTCAGCACATCATGCTCCCAGTCAACAGACTGGTGATATCCCACACAGGCATGTGCTTAGTGCTGCTCATAGGAGGACCACTGGCCAAAATGCCCCTGCAGGACCAAGCACATCAGCTGAAGTCACCAAACACATGTTTTGGGCTGTAATGAAGGTACACACATGTGCTGAATGGCACAACAGAGATGGTCTGAGGCTTCAGAGGGCTGCTGTCTGTTCATTAACTGACAACATCCAGGCACTTGAAAATGCTCACCATCATCTTGCAGATGTTTTGGATACACGATTGGATGACATGGTGGGAGTCCTTGACCATGGCATAGCAATCATCGAGTGTGGCATGTCTGTGCTGGAACATCTGGTGGGATTGAGGCATCGGGCATGTGGACGTAGGCCAGTTACATCACCTGTTGAAGGTCTACATGAACATGCTACTGCACATGCCCACTCCCATAGTGGTGGTAGCAGCAGCAGTGCTGCTGGTGCTATGCAGTCCACACTAGGATGCAGCAGGCCACATGCACGTGGTCCTGGATGGTCCCAACAGTGACACGATTCCAGTGGACATGTGTCATCAGACGGTACCCCATCTAAACCTCTGCCTGGTAGTGCCCGTGCAACCCCTGGCAGACGCAGGTCACGTGGCCGTGGCTGGACACCGTGAACTGTGACACCTGCCTTGTACAGTCTGCAGCTGTCAATATTACCCCTGTGTAGGCCAGCCTCATGCCAGACCTGTGTGCATGCATACACACACACTGGAAACAAATGTAGGGCACCTCAACACACACACGCATATCATCCACACACACCCAATGATATCACAGGCCCTAACACACACACACACACATCATGTCATACAATGGCACAGCTAGGCCTCTGGCAAACATTATCACCCTGTGCATATGATGATGCCTGTGCCACATCCCTGTCATCCACACCATCGGTGCAGGGGCATGTTCATATGCTCTGATGCACAGGGTGAACATACTAGGTAGACAATTGTAGATTAATATTGTTGAGTAGTGTTGACAGGCAGCAGACATAACATGTACTGCAGTTTTAGAATGCATTTTGTACATTTGACAGCATGTATCATGTGTAACAACACTAACAGCATGTTGATCCTGATGTTCTGCCTTCCTCTTTCAGGTGTAGTTGCATGTGCCGGGGGATGTTGGTGTATGTGGGAGTCCCATATGTACATGTTGACTACCCACAAGTCAGTATGACAATACCTGCATGCACTTTGTAACTTCCACATCACAGTTATATTCTCCCATGTTTCAATTATGTTTACTGTTCTAATGATCCGAGAGCATGATAGCTGTGTAGTAAGCTACTGTGTTCAGAGCCATCACATCCATAGTGGGTGACATCACAGGTATAGTTACCTGGAGCGCGGAGTGGGCAGACGTGTGGTATGCTGGATGACAAGGGTAAAGGCCAGTGGAAATAGTGGCATCTCATTGGGAAGCAGTAATATCCACTGCCATGACAGCATGCAAACACAGACACATCCACACACTCAGGGATTCCAGGCACAGTAACACACACTCTGACACACACACACACAGTTGCCAGTGTTCGGATGTCAACCCCTGCCTATGTGCATATCATCATTATAGTACTACACAATTAAAAGACGCGCCACAGAGATTACACATGTACAGGTAGTTGGAATGGCCTAAGAATGAGGACATCAACAGGGATACTACAGTGCAGTGAGTGTATGTGGGGATGGGTGTCCATCAGTAGGCTATGTAACAACAGGTCACACCTCAGGGCGTAGATGTTAACAGGTGGTTAGTATGCCCATCTACGATTGATGTTATCAACAGGGATGCTAGATTGCTTTGAGTGGATGGGGGGAGGGGTAATTAACATTCCACTATGGTACACACACGTGCACACACACACACACGCACACACGCACACACGCACACACACACACACACACACACACACACACACACACAAAGATATACACCTATGTCACACACATACAGACACTTTACATGTGGGATGTATTCCCAACCATACGTGACATACATGGACACACACCCACATGTGCCAGTACTGTGAATCAAACACATGGCTATCTCATGATAGGTACTACAGCAGTACAGCACCATCACATCTGGTACAATGCTTACTGACTTTTTCCTATGACAACTGTGCTGATATATGCATAATATATGCACAGGGCAGGTATTACTGTTACAGGTGTCATGGGGTTTGCCTTCGGTGTCACCCTTACAGCATTCTACATTGTCTGTCTTCCACTTCAATTAACAAAACCTGACCTTAGCAGGTACACAGGTTATTATAGGACTGGTTGTACTGGTTGTAACACACCAGTGAGCTGTCCTCAGTAATCATTCATCTGCAAAGAAGCCCCACCACTTAGTAGTCATTTCCAAACATCTGTCCATACCTCATGCACGGCTTACTGTACTTAGAGCATATCACCATATACAGTTGGCAATGTTGAGGCTGTATTGCAACAGCATGATGTACTAAGACAACAGTCACCTTCAGACATCAGACACTACACACACATGGAATCTACACAAACAGCAATACATGTACACATATGCGGTCTACATCAGTACGTGCACTAGCTGGTCAAGAGGATACATTCCACACCTTCCCCACGCCATGTGTGAAACATAGCCTAGCATTACACCATAATGGATGTTGTATTCATGTACTGGTAGGACACCACCACTTTCACTGAGTAGCCAAGTGCACATATATGACAACAGCACATATCAGCATGACACACACAGCATTATTCCATGTCATGCACCTACAAACTGTTACTTGACAGTGCCATGGTGAGGCCAGGGCACTGTAATGGTCAACAGTGAGCACATCATATTTGCCACACACACCTCATGTGTACTGGAAGAGTACCAGCAATGTGCTCTGTTAGAGCTAGGCAGTACACTCATTCAAGCATGTGTGAGGTCTGTGGCTTGTAAACATCTCACCCTAGCATGTACTGGCTATTGTGGTACTAAGGCTAATGTCCAGACAGCACACAGCATGCATGGCTTGCAATTGTTGACATGGGGTATATATAAGAGCTGTGGCCACACATGGCTGTACATGTCATGAACATATCACCTGTGACTACTCAGGAACATACAGTGCAGAGCTGGATTTCCCTGAGTCTGTCAATACAGGCCTTGTGTAGGTTCTATAGTCCCATTTTTTGGGTATGTTTGCAGGCATTGCATTAGGTGGACATGTCTAAAGACATACATGAGGGTGTTGTATGATATGATAGGTGTCATGGATGACCAGTAGAGAGGGGATATTACCTCTGTCAACATAGATATTGAACCTTATGTACTGTTAGCATGCTCTCTGCCATGTGCAAGTGTGTAATGACTGTAGCCACCTGCATGTAGAAAGGTAAACAAAAGCTATGGTAATGTAATATATGTTGTATGAGTGTGGGATGTACATATCCAGGGTAGGTACGGTTAGGTCATATCCAACCATGAGGGTGGTGGTTACTGGTGTAGAGCAAAAGTCGATCATGTTAATGCTGACAACATCTGAGGGACCCTGGTATGTGTACAACTGAGCAGGTTACAAACAGTGGTATTATTGCATTGCATAACACATTATGCAGCTGTGTCTGTACATGGGTACATGCACAGTTGATGTAGGCCTAGGTACAGTCCACCAATCGAGGGTTATCTGGTGGTCTACCATACTATGTCATACCACATATGGATGTGTATTGGTAGTCTGGGAACAAGGTGGTGGATGTATATGAGGATACAACCTAGAATGCAATATTTGCCACTGTCACCTGTACCTGACTCATTTGTGATGCGTTATGTCAGAGTAGTGGTCCTTATATGTGAGTAGCCTTTATGAATATGTGTACACCAGCACCTGGTATGGTCCATACCACTGTTATGGCCCATGTGTGGATCTGAGGTATATGGTGGTAGTGCAATTGTGCACTACAGAGCCTTCAGCCAGGTGTTCCTCACTGCACAGATGTCGGTATTCCCCATTGTAGGTTCTACATTGAGCTAATGGGCTACTAAAGCCACACTTCTAGCATGGGTTAGCATAGGCATCCAATGCAATTGTCATGTAGGTGTCAGAGTGTTACTTCTGTGTGTAGGACATTTGCCTTGGAATGCAGCTATATGGGTAAATGTGACCTAGGTATTATCCACACACACGCATGTAAAATGGATGCATTTGCTCTGTGTTGAGGGCTCGTTGTTCAGTCATGACAGCCCGGAATGACAGACACTGGATGACCTCATAATAACAGCAGAACACTGGCTCATTGTTTTGGTCTAGCAGTTGCCACCCATACCATGAAATCACTAAACGTGGCATTAATGTGCTTGGTAGCAAATGCCTCATGTAAGGTGACGGACAGCGTGTATATGACCAATGTGAGATATACTTAGGCTAGCAGTCCTGCTAATAATGACAACTACTACCACAGCCGGGAGAGGTCATCTTGTCACCTGCACCTCAGTACCATTACATAAGGTGGCTCACACATTATGCTTGCACATGCCGCTGTTCCACGTATAATGCCATTGTCCACAACCTGCTATCAATGTATTCCTTTTAGGGCATGAAGGTGTGTGACACATGCTGTAGGTACCATCTGTCTGTGCGACCCAGGTAACCTATTGTCTGTCACGTCCACACATGCATGACTGTGTATATGTAACATATATATGTCAGTACTTCATGCACATGTATGCATGTGCATCACACAGCACAGACACAGAAATATCATTTGCAGGGCGCATACAGGTATCAGGTAGTAAACCATTATGATGTGCATATATACTGACAGGTAAGATGTACCTAACTGTAAACCTGTGTGCATACAATAAGAGTCCATTACAACATATTCTGTACATGTAAGTGTTTGAGCATGCACACTGTGGCCTTCAGTGGTTTGAATCAGTGCATCCAACAAGCCCTTTGTTACCAAGTGTATGAGCATGCCCAGTCTAACCTTGTGTAGGTGTAGTCATAGTGCATCCCAAATGGCCCTATGCTACTAAGTATATGGGCATGCCCACTGTAACCCTGTATGGTGATAGTAGTTGTCCATTCCGCAGATGGCCATAATCCAATTCAGGTTCCTGTTGTGCTACAACTATACCTCTCAAGCTTACCTGCGGATGGTGTGTCTTGTTTGTGCATACAGGGTGTAATGGACACCTACTTTAAACACACAGGTCTACAGCTATGTACTTCGTGACTGTCAGTCTCCCTGTTGTTGTCAATTGTAGAAGGGAAGTCTGACTGTCTTGGGATGTGTAATCTCTGTGGCATATCTCGTAACTGCATAGTACTGTAATAGTGATCCTTGGATCGGCAGGAGTTCTAATAACACCACTGGCAAGCGTGTGTTTGTGTGTGTCAACAAATGGCTGGGTGTGTCTCAGCAAATGCCTGAGTGTGTGTGTCAGCATAGGCTGAGTGTGGTTGTGTGTGTGTATTTGTGTCTGCATCCTGTCATGGCAGCGGGTTTTGCTGCATTCCAAAGAGATACCTCCTTTTGCACTGGCCTTTATCCTTGTCAACTAATGTACCTCTCTCTTCCCCCCTACCCACTGCAAGTAATCAGCCCTGTGATGTTACCAAGCTCAGACGTGGAATCAGTAAGTGTAATTATATGTGTTCTGTGGCACATACCCAAACTGCATACCACTGTACTAGTTACCTTTACATAGGCAAGACGTGTATGCACAATACTGGCAAGTGTGTGCATGTATGTGTGTGTGACTACACTGTAGCCAGGCTTACACATGTGTAATGTCTTTTAGCACACCATGGTAGCCATCTGTGGTAACAGGTGTCTACAAAGTATTACATAGTTAGGAATGGTAAAGAATACACAGTCAAGCAAGACTACAGTTGGGTATGTTATTTCCCTGTGCCACTGTCAAGCAGTGACACAGAAGTGGTCGCTGGGGTGTAGGTCCATACTCATCATTCCCCCACCCTAACTACACAATCCCCGAGGTAGATTACATTAGCCATCATTCCCCACCACAAACTCCGCATACACAACATCCATTCCTTCTCTGGTGAACTGCTTATGATTTAAATGTTATAACACAAGAGATGCCTCTGTTTTGTGTGCACGTCAGTTCCTTTGGAACCCTTCTGTGTCACAAAGGGCATATATATATATATATATATATATATATATATATATATATATATATGTGTAGCTAGGGCTGTGTCTGTGTATATGCATATATATATATATATATATATATATATATATGTATATGTGTGTGTGTGTGTGTGTGTGTGTGTGTGCACATCCCGTAGGTGTGTATATATATATATATATATATATATATATATATATATATATATATATATATATATATATATATATATATATATATATATCTATATATGTGTGTAGGTATGACAGTTGTACAGATGTAGACTTGTCTTTGTTGTTTCACAGAGTACAGTACATTCAAGGGTACTGTACATATGTACACAAAGGGACTGTCCCATTTGTTTTCAGTACTGTGGAATACCTGTAGTAGGATGTGCATTATAGACTCCATGCAACATGTGTACAGCCCAGATGGCTTAGTGGTACGTCCAGTGACCTCAGTGTGCATGGTCCAGGGTTTGAGACCTGCAAGCCTTGTTGATACTGTTAATTAGGACCGCATAAGACACTTTTAAGCAGGTGTAATTGTGTTTTCATGACAGTAAGCAGCAGGTAAACGCAGGTAACAGACATGTACAACCCATGGTACACATGGAATGCCCTTCTTTGGCAATCCTGCTGATGTCACCCACCTACGTATACACCTCTGGGATTGCTATAACCCAGTATTCTCCATACCATGTGCTGTAACTGCGTATTGCTGTAGTGTGCTAAACTAGTTAGATAGGGGCTCTATTCCAACAGAGACCAACTGTTTGTATCTTTGTCTGCCTGAGACAGGAACAATGCTTTTTAGAGTATGCACACTCTTTACGACTCACATGACCACCTTTGGCAATCCTGCTGATGTCACCCACCTAGACATACACCTCTGGGACCACTGTAATCCAGTAATCTCTGTAGTGCATGCTGTAACTGCGTAATGCTGTAGTGTGATACACTAGTTAGGTAGGGGTTCTATTCCAGGGCATGGCAGGTGTGTGTGTTTGACTGTCAGAGCCTGTGTGGAGGTGGCTTTGCATGTCTAACCACTGGACATGTTGGAGAGCGGATTTTGTAGTTTTCATATATAGTATCCATCTTATATGTCACAATGTCCACCTCATGAGGAGTACAGATGTCAGTCAGTCAAGGGACTGTGCTGGCAAGCCATACCCCTACATCTAGCAAAAGGCCTGGTGAACAAAGTATGCAACCCTAATATTACCCGGAATACGTCCTGAACCCATGTGTCATACACAAACACACTTGCCTAGAATATCCTGCTATGTTGCTAGTACCCTGCACATTGATGACAGATAGTAGGCATGGTGTGATTGCAGTGGGCTGCAGAGGGCATGGCACCCTGTACAGCAGTACAATAGGCACATAATTGTGGACAATGTGCCTTCACTATGTTCCCCACTGGATGCCTGCAACATATGTGGTGCCATCAAATGTGATCCACAAAGGCCATACAATGCCTTACACATGTGCCCTGTATGGACCGATGCCACTGACACCAGGGAATACCTGTATCATGCTATCAATGCAGGTGCATCGTCAACCCGCTGATTATAAGCAGGTTCTGCCACACCAGGCCAGTACTGGCATATCAGAGGATAACGGTCTGTGTACACAACATGTGTCAGCCAACCAGGTACACCTGCACATGTCACTGTACATTATTTTGGGACATGCACATCCCAGGCAATGTCCATGTCAAGGACTATCAAACACAGGCATGGCATGCATTGCAAAACTATGGCCATACACAATGGTAAACAGGATGTCAGGATAGTTCATACAATACCCATCTGTGTGGGACATTGCAGACACTACACCCTTATACCACACTGCACACCACTGTTGGGTGGCATGATGCCAAGGATTACCCCTCACCCAGCCTTGTACAGCCATTTTGCACAGACAACCACTACACACCCATGAAGCAATGCACACATGCATGTCAGTAATGGTGTCTTCTGTCTGCGTGGAGGGTATGATGCTCCCAACCACAGTCACTACCAGTATAACTCCCATTGGCATACCGACAGATGTCAAACACGTTCACATGCCCTAGCCCATAGAACCTCCAGATATCCCCTGTGGTGCATGTAGTACCTGTGCATTACTGCAGTGTGGCAAACTAAGTGGTTTGGGAGTGTATATGTGGGCCTGGCAAAGAGTATCAATGTGAGCCCTTTAGAGAGTGTGGCTGTGTTGACAATGACATTAGTTCATGTGGACAGCCATGTGTGCTACACCTAATGTCTGTCTACTACATTTCTGTTGCAGATGTCGCACACCAACACACATATATGTTCTTACAGCACACAATCATGTCAGATTTGTGGCACATGGCATAACTACATGCACTTGTAATACTAATGACTAGTCAGTCAGGGGTTTGAACCCCTGTACTGGTAGGTGTGTGACAGATGTTGCTTAGGTTTTAGTCTCCAAGCCCTTCTCTGATGTACTTTGCCTCTGTCTGTCCCTCCCACACACTCTCTGGTGGATGTGAAGTTGTACACCTGCTCAGCAGCAGCTTGTTTATTGTAAGTGATGGTCATGTTCGGGTGATAGCCTCTGCACCTATTGCAGTCTTCTTCTAGCTGACTGCATGTGGAACAGCTGCGATGATGTTCCCATAGCCATCCACATGAAGAAAACAGTACAATATCTAGGAACATCATGTTGGTGTTTGCCCATGACAGTCACTGTGAGTGGTACCTGGATCTGGTGTTTGGTAAACGGCATCACAGATGATATCTGGATGTTCCTCAAACTACATACACAGTGGGAAATAGCCTAAAGACAAGAGGGTGATGTGCCAGACATGACTACAGCATGTAAGTGTAGCTATGCTTCATTGAGACAACTGCCTGTTTAACAAGGTGTGTGTGGTAATGGCTATTCTGCATGTTTTAAAACTGACAAGACAGTGCTCTGTTTGTGATGGACCCCCATCTGTAGGGCCATCCGGTGACTGGTCAGTGTGTGGAACCATTTGTTTCCTGTGTTACTCATTGAACACATATCTGTGAACAGCAGGAGCATAGTGTGAGGATTGCAGCCAGTACATGGTGATAGTGATGAGTTACTGCCATCGCATCCCTGACTGGACATATGTCACATGAAACAGTGGTATGACAGACACTGTCTCGGGTTCTCAGTGACATGCCAGTAATGGGCCACTGTTCATAGCTGCTGTCACAAGTCTTCTACATGTTGTACAGATGTCATGCAGTATATATGCATGTGTTGTGCTCTCTCTGCAACTGTATACCATCTGTTGTGTTGGGTTGATGGTCATATCTATGCATGCTGTTGTAAGTAATCCTGAATGCTGTTGGCTATTACTAAGCCATAGCTGTGTTTAAACTGCAACACCATAGGCTGTATGGGTTTGGAGGTCCCACCAGAACCTCCTGTCCCACTTCAGCTGGCCATGGCACTGGGCACCAGCACATCTGGGGCCCAGCCTTGGACCTCCACCTCTGTTGGCTCTGCACCGCCTTCTGGTGGTACTACCACTGAGGATGGGGCTTGTCCCCCCTGGGAGCAGGTCCAGGCAGGGACATGTCCGCTGTCATACAGTCCCGGATGTGGTGCGTAGGGGGCTCAATAAGGGGTTTTGAGGACAGATACACCAGCTCAAGGGCAGAGTGTCACATTTACAGGGTGAGGCTGCCCCTCCTAGACAGCCCCCAGCACTGCCACCTTTGCAGCTGTTTTGGTGCAGTGGTGGCTGCCCATTGCTGGGGACCTCCATCCCACT
>NC_056737.1:649556135-649673635 GCF_019279795.1 Protopterus annectens
CCACCTCACCCGTGTTCAAAATACATACATATCTTCCATTGTCCACTTGTTATCGCAGCTATGACACACCTCCACACATTGCCCTCTCCAGAGCGTTAGGGGCCCTACACATATGTTGTCCCACCCCTTGTATTCTCAGGCTCTCCCACCATTTAGTCCTTGAACATACCTGCCCTTGCTTGTGTAATGGTCGGAAGGCCAAATGGTCTATATAACTTTTGTGTAGTTCCACCAGGGACTACCCTCTGTGTGTAAAGTAGACTTAGCAAATCAATAATGTTACTCCCACTGGTAATATCCTGCCTGTGGTGTGAGTAATGGTGCTCTGCTCACCCCTGCCCAGCTGGATATGACATACACTGACAGCGCTATATAATATTGGGGTTGCTGTTGATTCCCTTCTCATTCTTTTTGTATGCTTTATTGTTACATCATTCTTTCTTCATAGATAAAACAAAATCAAACCGGGAAGTGAGCAGTCAATAGTACGTCCTGGAAGTCACCCAAAAAGATGCAGAAAACTTTCAAAAGATGTCTGAACGCAGCTTTATTATTCAAAATAAAAGCGTTTTCGCTGTCAGTTCAAACTGGCAGCTTCCTCAGAAAAAAGCAAGTGAAACATTTGGCGCCAAGCCTTAAATTAAAACCTAAGTCAGGTGTGTCATAATGACATCACTACTTCCTTAAAAACTATTTAAAAACACACTAACATATTGCAATTAAACCAAAACATTTTAAAATAGAATTACAGATACAGTTATCTATGACCCCATCGAATACAACAAGTTTAAAAGAACCCAATGAGGGGAATAACATCAATTTGTTAATCACAAAGTAGAAGGCAAAGGGGAGAAATACGGAAAAGGTGTATATATATATATATATATATAGGAAGACAATCGTAGAGGTCAACTACGAAACATCAGACTACCCTCTCAAATAGGTGGAAGTAGAACTGTCTTTAGAAAAAACATTCCACCAGTAACTTCTCAGTAGATAAATGAAATGGACCAGCTGCATGTTGTTACTAAACACAAAAATCTAAACAATTTGCCCTATTTTATGTAACTTCTCATTTTTAATACTACTGAGATGTTACAATTATCGTTGAGACCAGGACAATGGAATGCATTAAGCTTAATCTGCCATTCCAATTCGCGAAGTTCAAGTAACAGTGACAAAGGGCCCCCTCTAATGCTGATAGGAATATGGTCAATTCCCATAAAATGAAATTTGTGTTCTGGAAAATTTTCAATATGCCTAGCTAAGGCATTTTCCTGTTTGTTGGTCCTGATGGCATAGACGTGTTCGTAAATACGCTGCCGTAATTTACGATCCGTCTTGCCTATATAGAATGCAGAACAGGCATTGCAAAATGCTCCGTAAATGACTGATTTTGTGTTGCAGTTGATTGTGTGTTGGATATGGTATTTACTGTCATTCACTACAAAAGAACAACCTGTTTTAATGAATTGGCACCAATTACAGGAGCCACAGGCCATAGAGCCTTTACATTTAATAAAGTTGAACTCATATCTAGATTGTAAGAGCTCTTTGAGATTCCTTCCTTTTCTAAACACTACCCTAGGAAAGGGACCTAACTTTTCAAAAAGGTAAATGTCATTCCTGATGAAGTCCCAGTTCTTATTCAAAATGTTGCATATTCTCCCTGCATCACTGCTGAAAGCTGTTGTGAAACTGGTGACAAAATTACATTTAGTCAGATTGTCCAACCTAACACTGCCTATTAGTTGGGAATGGTCATCACCCAGCTGTGTATGTACAGCTATATTTGCATTCGTCACCAAATCAACTTGAAGTTTTAGAAGGGGTTTAAAAAGGCCTTCTGCTTTTTTCACTTCAATTTCAATGATGGTTTCGTCAATTAATGAAGTCGGGTAACCTCTATTCAAAAATTGACTCTTGAGGAACTGACATTCTTCCCTAAAGGCTGAATCTGAATTACACATACGTACCGCTCTAACCAACTGACCCTTAACAATGGCCCTTTTCTGTTTGAAAGGGTGCTGGCTGGAGTAGTGTAATAGAGAGTTGCAATGTGTAGTTTTCCTAAACACTTTGGATAAGTACATCTTACCAGTGTCATCTTTACTAAGATTGACATCTAAGTAATCAATTACCCTGACAGAAAAAGTAGATGTAAACCTCAAAAAGGTGGTAGTGTGGTTCATGAATTCCACTAGAGAATCAGCTTCCACTTCGTTACCTTTAAACAAGATGAAAATATCATCCAGGTAACGCGTGTAGAGATGAATCTGGTCCCTAAAAGTGGGGTTCGATAGGATAAATTTAGCTTCACAAAAGGCCATGAAGATGTTAGCCACACTGGCTCCACATGGGGAGCCCATGGCTATGCCTTGTTTTTGTAGAAAGATTTTTTCATTAAAAATGAAAAAGTTGGAATCAAGGACTATGTCTAACAATTCTGTTACAATGCTGATTTCATTTTTAGTGGCACCCAAATCTTTCAATTTTAACCCAACCCACTTGGTAGCTTCCTGATGGGGTATCGATGTGTATAAATCGACCACATCTATTGTGAGAAAGTTAAACTCATGGTTATATTCAATGCTATCAATGCTACTAAGGAAAGACCAAGAGTCTTTACAAATGGAAGGAATTTTCTTTAAATACTTTAAAAGAATATGGTCAATCAATTTAGAGCTGTTATAAGTCATTGAAAACCTTCCATCTATCAGTGCCCTCATGGGTGGGTTCTCAAGATTTTTATGCATCTTGGGGATGCCAAACATCATAGGTACTTTTGGGAAAGCAATATCTAAAAAGTTGTAAAGTTCCATATCAATTCTACCTTCCAAGAACATGTCCCTAAGGTAGCCCCTGATTCTCCTATTGTTGCCATTCATTTCACTGATAGACGAGGGACAATAAGCTGGTGTATCCAAAACAGAAGACATTTTATCAATATACATACTGTTATTGAAAATCACAAGCCCTCCCCCTTTGTCAGGTTTAATTACCCGAACTGGTAGAAGTTTAAAGTCAGATAATGCCCTTCTCTGTTCAATAGTGATATTCTGAAAGTTGTTAAACTTACACCCATTTTTGGTCTTCTTTAGTTCTCTAATGTCCAATTCACAAATGTTCTCAAAAACTTTTAACCCAGTGTGCAAAGGGGGGTTAAAGGTACTCGGAACCTTTAACTCAGCCCTGGGTAGAGCAGTAGAATTGTTAAATAGCAAGTCCAAGTTCAACTTCCTAGTGTAACATTTTAAGTCTAGAATTGTCTTGGTAAGGTCACAATCAGAACTGGGCACAAATGTGTTACCACGAGACATTATTTCGATAAGCTCTGGTGACAACATAACATCAGAGAAATTATATATTGTGAAGTCGCCATTCTGATTGTATTGAATACGTAAAGGTGAAGGCACGGTATTGTCCAATACAACATTATTTGGTACGAGCATTAATTGTTCCGAGTTCTGCTCCTCGTTTGGTATGGTCGTTGTGGAAGTTGTCCTAAAAAATTGTTGTTAACAAAATTAGAACTGGAGTCAGGGTAATTGTTCTTAGATCTGTCATTGTTATTAATGAACTTTGCGTTCGGCCTGTCAGGTCGCTTAGGTTTAGACACATGTTGGTTCCGGTCAACAGTTTGGTTAACAGAAACAAGTGGGGCGACTTCTGAATCAAACCCATCCAAACTGTCCAACCCTGCATTAGGCACTGACTGTAATTTGGGATACGCACGTAGCTGACTGTATGCGTCCCTGTCCCTATTAAGCTTTTTGACTTTGTTCTGTTTTAATTTTGACATAAGCCCCTCAATACTGATAAAAATTCGATCATAATCGAATTTAAAACGCAAAAATTCCATGTCCATTTTGATAGTACTGTCAAGTAATTTTATTTCTTCCGTTAGGGTGGTAATGTTGAGGGAATAGTGTTTAATTAACAATTCCAATAGTTGAGCCCCTTGTCTTTCAAAAAGTGTAACTAAATCCGTCATAAAGCCAGTCCCCTGAATGAGACCCGAAGGAGAGAAAGAAGAACGAAGGCCCTTAGGCACGATGTTTTCATTAAGACATTGCTGGAAGTAAGATACTTCCAGCTGCAGTTTTTTTAGTTTCACTAATTTAGCATCCAATTTTTTAAGATTGCTAAGAATCGTATCAACAGAGTTAGAGTTGGACTCACCAGTTGAAGCCGGTCGTTTACTGCTGCTTATTTGTGCTTACACCTGCTTACTAGTACCTTATTCATTATGACAGTGCCACTTTGCTTGAATGATATTTAAGTTTAAATATCTCATGCAATAATCTTATGTCGGTTTTATGGAAAAACAACATTCATTCCTTGGTACTGGTGGATAGAATCACATTAGACACCCAGGGCAGAGTGCTGCTCGCTATATTTTTATCTGTGACTGCATAACTGTCTGATGAGGTTTCTTCTAACAGATGTTTTTTCCAATTGGCTCAGTATCTGCATATACTAGTAGTTGGTTCAAGACATATTTTCCTGTATGCAGTAGCTATTTGCTCAGTTTGTTTTTTGTAATCTTTATAATATATCTTTACCATCTCAAAAGTGCTTACTGCTCTCTGTACTCTTCTTTTCTAGACCTAACACCACTCTTAAGTATTCAACTGCGGTACCACCTTTAACATTCTTATAAGAAAAGCACAGTCCAGGTCTGAACTGTCTGCAAACAGCTAAAGTTAACTTTGAGTATGTGTCTACCTGTTTAAGCCAATATTCATTTTCTCCTGGAGAGCACTCTGCTTTGGCTTGTAAGCAGCCCCCCCCTACACACACACACACACACACACACACACACACACACACACACACACACACACACACACACACACACACACACACACACACACACACACACACACTCATCTTCCACTTTCTCTCTTATTCCCTTCTGTTAACAAATAGTATCCATAACTGATCAATACTGTGTGTTTGTTAATTTAAACTGAGACCACAGTAGCCTACTGATACAAGGTTATCCTGTTTTTCCACCTGAGAAATGGTTAAGAAATGACTTACAGTTTCAGAGCAGTCCTTGGTCAATTCTGATTGTTTCTTAAACACAAACTTGTCTTTGCTTTGACTCATTAGCAGCAGTACAAAAGAACTGCCTGCTCACACCCTTGTTCTCCCCCTCCCCCTTCCCTGTTTATTATCTTAAGCCAGTCCCAAAGTTAATAAATATTACCTGTGGCAGGCACCATTTTTAAAACTACAACCACCCTTTGTCACTGTCATATGTTCATTTATCAGTTTACTCTTGTTACCTGATTTTTTCCAGCCCCCTCATAAGAGCAACTAGCAGGGTCTCTACCCGCTTCGCTCCCCACCCTGCCCCCTATTCCCTCCCGCCCCCAGTGGTCCTACCTTTATTACACTCACAAACCCCTCCCATCTCTCCAATTGCCAACCATAGCGCTAACCCAACACTACCTCCTCCACCTTCCCACTACTATCACACCTCCTCAACTAACATGTACAAATATACCTTACCTATGCTCACTGCATGCACTCTCCTTGCATATCTTACATCCTACCAAAGCTCCATCATTCCTCCACTCAACCACTACCACTGTACTACTACTCACACCACCACTCATGTCTCACCCTCAGTCAGCTCCCTTCCCACCAACTCAAGAACCATCCCTATGCACCCCCACATATTCTACCAACTATATTACTCAAACATAAAGCATCCCTACAACTTAACATAGTAACCCTCCCACCATACCTATTAGCCACAGAGCACAATCATAAAGTTTCCCTAATAAACAAACACATTCAAAAACTGAGAAAACTAATAACCTCATGCATATCAAAACTAGCCCTTAGTGGAGACATCAACCCCAACCCTGGCCCTACCATCTCCAACCCCAGTCCTCATAATCAGACTAGAAACCACAACTTCTCCCATATCACAGCCAATAGAATGCCAAGTGACTTCCTTCTACTAAGCCTAAATATTAGAAGTATATCCAACAAAGTCCATGAACACCATGCCACCATAGACTTGTACTCCCCAGATATAGTCATCCTGACAGAAACCTGGCTAAAACCTCACATTACCAGTGAGCAAATACTCCCTAGTGGTTATGGCATACTAAGAATAGACCGGCTAAACAAGAAAGGAGGCGGTGTAGCTATAATATTTAAACAGCATCTAAACACCCAGATCTTAAAATCATCAGCTCCACAAATAGGCAATGAAGAAATAATATATACCAACCTCAAAATAAACCAAAACAAAACCATCAACATAATTGTATGCTACTTTCCACCTGGCCAAAACATCCCTCCACTAGAAAACCTCCTCAGCTGGTCTACTCACCATCTCCCCCAAGAAACTATAAATGTAGGTGATTTCAATATTGACTGACAATCCTGTTCTGGCAACCATCCAACCCGTCATGTAAACCTTCATGGCTTCACCCAACTAGTCCAGTCGCCAACCAGAATAAATACAAAATCCAGCAAGCACACTACCCTGGATTGGATATTAGTCAGTAAGAGCCCCCAGTCATATATAACAGGCTGCTTATCAGATAGCCTCAGTGATCACTCCCCAACATTCCTACTCAAAAATACCTGTACCAAGCTAAACCTGTCATCTACCATCAAACACGTAAAAAACTAAACTTTAACCCACTCACATTCATCTCATCACTCAAAGAATGTAACTGGCATCCTCTAAAGTACCTCAGTCTAGATGACGCAGTTGAATTTTTTAATACTACCTTCCTGAACATCCTTAATTACCATGCCCCCATAAGACTTTCCAGAACCAAAGCACAACCCTCCTCATGGCTACAGAAAACCACTAAGTCAGAAATGAAAAACAGGGATAAAGCCTGGGAGCACTGGCGCAAAACCAAAACCCCCTCAGCTAGACAGAAATTCCTAGAACTACGCAATAGACTCAAAAAGCTAATAAAACACGACAAATTCCAATACTACCAGTCTGCCCTAGACTCCTCCCAACACAGCCCCAAACAATCCTGGTCCTCCATAAACTCCATCCTCCACCCAGGTAAAGTAAGTACCCCTCCTCCTAACATCCCTCACTCCTCCAAAAATATTGCTACCTCATTCAACACACACTTCACACAAGCCATACTATCACTAGCTAAACAACACAACCCCCTTCCCTCCAACCCATACCTTCAACTAGTAATCTCCCCACTGCCTTCTCTTTTTCTCCTGTACCTACCTCCAACATAAAAAAACTGTTAACTAAACTTAAGCCCACCAAATTAGCAGTAGACAACCTCCCAAGTGAATACCTACAAATCGCAGCTGATGCTCTGGTCTACCCAATATCCATCTTGATTAACCGATCTCTGTCAGAAAGTTACGTTCCCACACTGTGGAAAGTATCACATATAATTCCCCTCCACAAAGGCAGCCCCTCCACAGAACTAACCAATTACCACCCCATAGCTATTCTCTCTCCACTCTCCAAAATACTAGAGAGATGCATTCACTCTCAGGTCTCAGGCTACCTCCTTACTAACAACCTCCTTTCCAATACTCAGCATGGTTTCCGACCAAACCATAGCACCACCACTGCCTTACTCTCCTTTACTAACACTATCCTTCAGCATAAAAACAATGGCTATCTCTCCTCTGCTACTTTCCTAGACCTATCTAAAGCATTTGACATGGTCCCACACAAACAACTCATCTCTGTCCTCAATAACCTATCCTTCTCTCAATCAGTTACCAACTGGTTTCAGAGTTACCTGTCTGACTGCCAACAATCTGTTGTATGGCAGAATAACATATCTCCCCAACTACCTGTCTCCATAGGGGTTCCCCAAGGATCCATCCTTGGACCCCTACTCTTCTCTGTTTTCACTAATAATCTAGCCTCTGCCACCAAACGTGGCACACTCATAAAATTTGCAGATGACTCAACCATCATCTGCTCAGCCCAGTCCCTACCCAAACTGCAAAAAGTCACACAGGAAGCCTTTTCCTCTGTTGAACTTGGTTATCTGATGCCCAAGTAATATTCAACCCAAACAAAACTAAACTACTCATCTTCCAACCCACCAAACATACTCAAAACAACTCTCACTTTAACATCACAGCAAAAGACAACACCACTATATACCCAGCTGAACACACCAAATTGCTAGGTGTGGAAATAAACAATAAACTAAAATTTGACATTCACATATCCATGACCATAAAAGAAGTCCACAAATAAATTGGAGCATTATACAGAAATAAGCAACTTCTCACCAAAGCAGCAAAGATTTCAATAGCAAATTCCCACCTTATCTCCACCCTGCTTTATGCCTCTCCAATATATACCAACCTAAGGCAATGCGATCTAAACAAGCTAGAGACCTGCTACAACAAAATCACCAAATTCGCCACAGGGGTATCCTACCATAGTCACCACTGTCTCTCACTTGTTGAACTGGGCTGGCTTGAACTCCCCCACCTCCTTCAATGGTATCAACTCTCACTCTCCCACAAACTAGTAAACTATCCACTAAATGTCCCATTCCTCCAGAATCTACTCCAACCCTATCGCACCACCAGACCACTAAGATCCAGCAACAAAAATCACTTGCAGATCACTAAAGCCAATAACTCTGCTGGTGAAGCACTATTCTCTTGTGCCATAGCCAAATTATGGGACTCCCTCCCACCCACAATTAGCTCTGTACCATCATGCACCCACTTCAAAACTTTACTAAAAGCGCACCTAAAATCATGCTGGGTATGCCCTTGCAACTCCCACTCTAATATCACCCATTCCATCCAACCACTACCTTTCTTTCCACCCCACTAACTACCTTGATTATAGCAAGCTCAGATGCTCATAAGCCTAGTACTTATTATACAGCAGGAATGTCTTATTGTAACATTTGTTAATGTCTGTTATGTACTACGCAGATAAAGATTCTAGTTGTCTACTGATGTACTATGTTCTTCATCTGTAAATATGTTTGTAATTAATTGCCATGTTAATCAAATTGTTAATGGCTATGTAATCCAATGTTACTACTGTCTGTTTATTTTAACTGTGGAGCTTTTCTCCCCGGGCCTCACTGAAAATGGACCTACGTCCAGTCAGACACTCCCGGTCAACAAATGTAAATAAATAAATAAAAAAATAAAATAAATTCCACATGGAAAATGATATGTGCTATTGTTGGGCTTGAACCGTGAATGCCTGTTTGTTAGGCGGATGCTCTAAACACCACACTATTGACACTTACGTTGATTCTGCATGTTTTTCTTTGTTTGAATGAATATGATGTGTAAGCTACGCTCGGCGGAGGGCAGCAACGCGCAGACATGCTGCACTTTGCTTACACCTTCGATATTGCAGTATTCAAATGTATAATAGGGACACAGGGACAGGGAATTTAATTGTGAAAGTTCTAGGGACAGGGCTCATCATTCTACTACATGCTTGTGTGTTTACTACTTCGAGTGTATTTCACTGTTCATGGACACTCTTGTATGCTTAGCATACATTTCGGTAACCACAGACACTGAATTACTGACTTACTATTAGGGGTGGGCTCTACTAGTAGGCAGAGTAGGTTTTGCAAGTGTCGGCACATGTTTATGCCTCCGTTGAGCACTTGTACATGCCTCCTGCACTTGCACATGTTTCCTGTGCACATCGAGGTTTCGGTGGCACGCCCTCATACATATTCATATGGCGCTGCTGCGCCATCTGTAGTGAGGTCGCTCAGCACAAGGCTAAAACCGTCCTTGTGCCGAGCTTCTTGAATCCTGTGGAGAGATTTGTAACACAGCCATGAATTCAGCACTAACCTGAAAACTGGACTATACTAGCAAGTATATATATATATATATATATATATATATATATATATATATATATTTTTTTTTTTTTCTTTTCTTTTTTTTTTTCAGAAAATAAAGCAGATACACTCAAAAAAACAGTTTAAAAGTACAGAAAAGGATACTTATTGTTATGTATCGCAGATCAGAGCTGTAGTCAATGCCCCCAGTAATAAAGTGGGAAGAAACACAAATACAGTAAAAACAGATGAATAAAGTGCAATATAGTGGTTTGGATCAGTCAGGTACAAACACTGAATCAAAGTAGAGTATAAAAAATATCCTAAGTCTTCAGTTCCAAAGAAAACAATCCAAGCAAACATTGAAGTTGATTAAAAAAAAAGTTGTAAAAGTATATTACGTCATCATCATCATCTATTGTCATATTGCAAAAGTATACTATGTCACGACATTGCAGGCTTGCTGTAGTTGGAAGACAAATGATATATGCTATTCTGTTACAAATATGCCACATATGAATATTATGAACAATTTTGGATGATTTAAGGGAAGAGACACAGAAGATAGTAGATATATTGTCATTCATGGTTTCCATAAACCTGGGCTCCACACTGATTGCACCCTGCTGTGAGCTTTATTATGAGCTGTACTTTGTTTTATATTACCAGTGTATTGTCTGCTACTCCACCTCAACCACTGGTGTTTAATAGCATGGACTTTACAGAGATCAGCTAGGCAGCCACACTGGCAGAGAAGCCCCTCACTCAAAGTGAGCTGTAACCTCTGCTGAGTGAATGTCACTCTGTTGTAACCTCTGCTGAAAGAATGTCCATGAGCTGTAACCTCTGCTGAAAGAATGTCACTCACACTCTTTATTAACCATTTGTGCTAAACTAGATGACACCTCACCATTCATCACTACTAGGCTTTTGAGGTAAAATACTTTTACAATCATGATTTTCCTTTCCATTTTCAGTGAAAGAACTGGGGTATTTAGTTCACTCTTTATGTGATGAAGAATTTTGAGAAGTACTCTGGTTTGGGCCACTTCTCCTGTGAATGATTGATGGACTGTCATTCATAAAAGCATACTAGAATTAACCACCCATTTCTTACAACCCAATAGTTAACATAACAATATATTTTTTTGCTAAGCTGTGGGCAAATTCCAAACACCCACTGAACTAACATCTACTGATGCCACAGTTACACAATAATGGGGAGAAGAAAAACAGCATTAAAGTGCAGAATAGTTTCACATAGAAAGAGATCCTGTTATGGTTTTGAAACATATGTTTGATCTGCACTAATAGGTGGTTTCTAGAACCCAGTTAGCTGGTTCTCAAACACCTGTAGGGAGAATGTTTTAATCCCTGGCCTGAAATGGAAAGTTAGCTTGACCTGAAGCAGTAATCAACTTTCAAACAGCCACCAGAAAAAGTATAATTTTGTGAATGTTCCATAGTTAAAAATAGCCAACCAGCACCTTGATATGTTTTTCAAAGTGACTTTTTGTCCATATGCCTCCCAACTATCAAGCCTCTACCAATAGGATTGTTTGCATTCATTTTCCGCATACTACAGAATTACCTCAGTACAGTATGAAGCAAGACCTGTCCATAGGTGTCATCATACAGTCATAAGAGTCACTTCTGTTATTACCAACATCTCAGCAATGAGGGCATTTATGTGGCAATATTCTATTCCTGAGTAAGGGAAATGAGCTACCCACAAAACCTTTCCCCTGTGAGAGCACATTTCTATATACTCGCTAATGAAGGCTACCACCACAAGGCAGAAGTTTCATGAACTGTAAGACCACCACCAGGATGGATATCCTGATGCTGGACTTCTCTTTAATTTCTCCAAGTCTTTTGTGTTTCTAATATCATGACTATAATGGATCCCATTCCTAAGTCAAAGTATGATTAAAGTTCATGAAATTATTATTGTTTCAATCGTTGATGTTCACCAAAAGTTCTCTTTGTAGCGCATACAATGTGCCAAGGAATGACTCCTTCTGTAATTTATATGGATTTACATGTATCGGTAGCGTATCTAAATAAGACTGTACATTCTGTTATATGAGACCCATTGTTCCTACTACAATTGGAACTGTCTGGGTATCTGTCTTCCACATTGCCCTAGTTTTTGTCTACAAATCCTGGTATTTTATGACTTATTGTCTTTCTGTATGCAAGACAATGTAATTACTGGGTGTAGCAATTTAAATGATTAATGCTACTGTTGTCTTCTTTTCATGGACTACTATAGCTGGTTTTCATACATCTATTTTTTGAACTGTGTTGGCAATGGGTAATCCTGAGTGGCCATGGTGGTGCAGTGATTAGCATTGTCGCCTCACAGCAAGAGGTTCTCCGGTTCGATCCTCGGCTGGGGTGCCTTCTGTGCGGGGTCTGCATGTCCTCCCTGTGGTCCTGTGGGTTTCCTCCGGGTGCTCCGGTTTCCTCCTACATCCCAAAGACATGCTGTAGGTGGATTGGACACTCCAAATTGGCCCTAGGTGTGAGTGTGTGTGTATCTTCACTGGAAGGTTGGGTGCCGGGCTGGCAACTTGACACCGTAAAACTCCACTGCCAATCATGAGCAGACAGGTGATCCACTGTGGCGACCCCTAACCGGGAAAAGCCAGAAGAAGTTGGCAATGGGTAATCCTATGTGTTACAAACATCATCATTCTCTATAATCCTCTGTGGCCTATGTTTCAAATGCTTCTTAACGACTTCAGTATTGTAATGTTTGCACAATCCCCAGTGCAACAGCCTTGCCACATTATTATGCCTTCAGTATACAGGCCTTCTGCCATTAGTGTGTCATACCCAGCAACAAGATATGCGACTGATTCCAGTTCTGTTTCACAGAACCTGCATTTGTCTGTTTCTCCCATGGGGGAGTTGAGGATGTTGATGAAATTGCAACACACCACAGTACAGGAAAGCTATGCAGAAAATAATACTTCATATACCTTAATAGGTTTTCCTACTGTATTGTGCTTCATTGTCATGACTGTGAGTCATAAAACCATTTCACCCATTAGGAGTGACAGCAGAACTAGTGCCATTACATTAATATGGTAATGAGGGGATCTGGTGCTGTGTAAGTTCCCATTGGCTGGAGCTAATCAGCATCATTCTGTTTTGGAGATGGAGTGGGATATGGTGTGGCTGTGGTAGCAAGATTGCCTACACCAAAGATTTTTTTTCCATGTAGTGCAAAGGAAGTTTTGTGATTTACTTAGTTATTCTAATGTGTTGGTCATCTTTATATGCTGAACAACATATGTGCAGGAAAGGGGATCACTGTACTGCCAAGCATAATATCACTGAATTATACATGGCTGGAGTCCCATGGTTTAGCCCCTTGAGACTGGATGGTACACCACTTGTGTTTCAGTCTTGACTGTTATACTACCAAGGAGGGATGGCCATTTGCGTTTGTATTCTTATAAGTTGTATAAGGTTCCTTATAAAAGGAATACAGTTAGTAAACACAGTAAACACACAAACCACCTCAAAGACCTGTCTCTCTTTACTCGGAATCATACAGACTTTTGAGAGGTGATCTTTCCCTGACAAACAAGGTATCCTTGGACCCTGTTTTCATGAATCTTTTGCACATCTACAAAACAAACTGCATTCAGAACTACTAGATGAAAGGACCTAAATTTTACTTGCAACATAAATGGGACATGTTGGAGAGACAGATATGCTTCCCAGAGAATTCCTATTCTCTGCAACAAATTCCCCATCCATGTAAAGTAGAGTTCCTCCCTATCCCTATTTAAGTACAACTTGGACCACTGGATGGGTAACTGGAAATTCACCCCTGTTCTGCCTCCTATGTCTCTGATGAACAGAGGTAGTCAATAAATCAAACCCTATTAATCAAATAGAAATAAGACTTGTGGGACACATTTGGGTTGCACAGCTAGGCTTTTAAGGGCTCTGATAGTCATTTGCCTAGTATATACCTATGAACCTATTCCATGTATGGAGGACTGTGGCTACAGAATGGGTTAAGGCTGCATATTTACTCCATTGCCTACCATGTTTTAGATCTCATAAAGGACTTTAGCATGTTACTGTATGGTGTACACTTTTTACAGACAGCATCCAGTGACACAAGGAGAGATAAAAATATATTTTTTTACAATGGCTTTTTAAAACAATTACTTTTTCTCTCTCTACCTTAGACTATAATACCCTCTTCACTAAGACAATTGTCACTGATCTAAATTATAATAGTGAATATGTACACAGCAGCAGCATATATGCATTCTGACATGTCTATTTGGTGTCCAGCTTGTTCTTCCACTATGAAACGAGTACTCTTGTGAGGTGGTATTCTCCAAGCCAAAAGATAAATCTGTACCATATGTCCAACTCTGTGGAAGTGTTAGTTATTAGATGATAAACAAGAAAGAGAGTAATGATGTGTTAATTATACTGTCAACAAATGGTACAGGACAATTTTATTATAACTTCCTTTCCTGAATGAACAGGAACATTTTTACAACTTTTGACACCTAAGAAAATGTGCAAGGTATCAGGGCCAGGCCATTTGGTATTGGAAAAGAAGAAAGAGCTCAGTCCCTTTCTTTAAATTCTAGCTCCCAGTGAGGAGTGTTTTCTTTTTCTTTGAAGTACTGCTGACTTCTTCACTTCTGCAAGTTTTCTAAGTCTACTTCAACTGAATTTAGCATCAGGAGGGAAGAATATACAGAGACATTATATTGATGCATTCAGAGTTCTGCTCTGCTAATTGGCATAGCTGGACCAGTCCATTTACACTTCTCTTCTCTATATATGTGAACTATTGGCTTCAGTGCTCATCTACCACATTTGTGTGTTCACACTGCAGTCATTCTTTATTGACATACCAGTTGCTGTGACCTTGCTATATCATTGAAAGCCTATGGTTTAGATGTGACTTGTGGGTAAAAAACTTTAGAATTGTGGTAAAAGCAGATGTTTTTCTATGAGTAGTGTTGCTCTGATGTCTGTAAAAAGCTACACTGGTGCACAGACTTTTTATATTTTATCTTGCATGTTGGATATTGACACAATTTATGTATACAATGCTGTTAAATAAGTAACCAGACTTCTGTCATAAAATTCTTTTTGAGCACATGTTGTAGGAAAACAGAATTCTCCTGTTCACCTATTTGAATATATCGTCGTGCAATGTAGTAACTTTGCAGGATCAAAGTAAATTAATTACAGATGTACCAAAACAGTAATGTAGGTTACAATAATTAAAAATTATAATTTACTTGTGATGTTATCTGACGTTTGACACTGAGCTTGGAGTCTGAGCATTTTTAAGACATGCTTGAATAATTACACCAGAGAAGAAAACCTTTGCTTACAACTAAAAGGTCATGTCAAAGTGCACCTTGGCTGTGATCTTTGCACTGGCTATTAACTTTTGACCATTTTAGCTATTTCTGCAGTTGCCCTCTGTATATTGCTGCTGGTTGGAAGTTGTGAGGTTACTACTGAACAGCCTGTCCAGCTTTATAATTGTCGTTTATGAATTCCTGTCAGATAGAAGGATTGAAGCAATGGCAGTTGGCCTTTACAAAATGACTGATGAGCCTGGCTCTTTTAAGACTGCATCAAGCTGTGTGAAACAATGAGAACTTAATAATTCCATCTTGTGCACTTGCTAATAAAGGTGCAGACCCATAAAAAATACAGACTGAAAATATTATTACGTCTACTCAGTATTTCCATAATATATTCAGAGAAAATGAAGGCAGCAGTAATTTATATTGCATTCATATACTCTGTCAGGAAATGCTGCTTGCTTAGTGAGTCTCTGAATATGCTGTGCTAAGTTTCTGACTAAAGTGTTTACAGAGTGCATACTGTGTCTTACAGATATTGCATCATATTGGCTACTAAACATATTGCAATTATTTTCAAAAATAGATGTGAAAATGCTGAAGGATTTAATACTTGATCTTGCATTGTTGTCCAAATGATTGATCATGTTCACATGCAATTCCTTTGGTAATCTAAGCCTTAAATGCTATGTAAGTCCATATCAGTTTTTTTAAATGTATATATTTCTGTATAAAAAGTGACAGCATATCTCACAAAGGCTACTTATAGAATACATATCACTTATTTTAATCCATAAATAAACGATGCAAAGTATTTTAATATGTCAAATGAATTAATTGTGTTTATATTTTCATACTGTTGAGCACTGAAAAATAGCTATAAGGGTGAAATGGTAATAATCAAAATGAAATACTTGGGCACAAAAGTAGAGGCTTTAATGGGGAAAAAAGAGACCTGAATACTTTCAATGGATTTTTTGCTACATCATTCGGGTTTGCAATCTTATTTTAATTAACATTTTAACTAGGAAAGTGGGCAGGTCCATAGGGTTTTCTGTCACGATAGTGGCCATAACAGTGGATGGAAACTGGATTACTTCGAGATATGCTACACTAATGTGGGGATAACATGCAGACTCCACACATATATTGACTGAAGTCAGAACTGAACCTTGGAACACTGAGGCTGAGCTCTTTCTGAAGAGCTATTATGCTGTCCACATTCAGTGAATCACAGATTTACTAGACTGTATTTTATTTGCTTTCTGTGAGAGGCTGGAGCATCACAAATCCATTTATTGAGCTTTGTCATAGTACCATTGACTTAAACAAGCTATAAGCCTAGTGTGCTGGATTTGTGAGTAAATGTACCTTTATTGGTAGCTTTATTGAAGCAAATGTGTTTCCTTTAGAAAGTGACTTATTTAACCAATTTAAGAAAGTCTCGCTTTCCAAAAGTAGACTGAATTTGTATTTTGATAAAATACTCTACTTATGCATTCAAATAAATATGACCATGGCCACAAAGAAGAAAATTAATTAATGACATATACTGTTCTACTTACAAATGGATATTGATTAGAAAACTGTAAGCACTTTTGACATGAAAATTGTTCATTGGATGAGAACATGGAGAGTCTTTAAGCAGACCAATATTTTCATATGAAAGCTATGACAAGATATAAAGCATTCAGTTGCTAAGTATAATTAATCCTGATAACCATAATGAGGCTAATGATTTTTCTTCAGGTACATTTTTGTACTTTGCCTATAATTACAGCTAGTTTAGCGAATTACTTTACTAAATGTCTTATTCATCTGATTTATTGTTTCAAAGCTTTAATGAATAGTTTTGAATAGTTTTTCAAAACTTTTTTTATTAAAATCAACTTCCAATGATATAGTAATAAAAAAATCTGAACAGTTGACAGCTTCCTTTAATATTGGGTCAAAAATAAAGCAATAATTTTTCCAGCTTTGTGGCACAGAGGAATAATGTTGTGAATGTGCCCCAGATGACCCAATTTTGAATAGATGTTTGGATACTGGAAGAGTAAGAGGGGGATGGTAAATGAGCAGCTATTGGGGGGGGGGGGTGCATTGATTCCTGTCCAGCTCTGTGCAGTTTTGGGACAGATGTGCTCCGTAGCTACACATACACCAGTGATGAAAATTTTTGTCCATGCATATGTTAGACAGTAGAGCATAGGTTGTCTAAGCAGTGAAGCAGGTTTTCATGTTACTACCAGGGGAAGGGGTTAAGAGTTGCAGATATTATCCCATCATGGCTATAGAGATGATGGCTGTGCCACAGAGTGCTGTTGCCTGATTAGGGACTGAAAGGACACTGGTGTTTTCTCCCAGGTGGGCCCAGTGTGGAATGCATGGATGGCCAGGAAATGGCCCCACCCCTCATACCTCCTACACTCATATATACCAATTCCATCATTGTACAACACTGGGGAAAGAAAAGCAACTCTCCCGAACAGTGCACCACAGTCATGAGCAATTCAAGTTTTCTTGATTAACTGTGGATCAGGAAAATATGGGACAGCCACTATTCCCAAGTAAAATGGCAGCTTTAATGCAAAATAAAGAAGTAAAAAAAAACTGTATACTGAGATGGAAAGAAAACTAACACAGAGCAATCTTTTGTCTGGATTCTTCTTTCTAATGTACAATACCTGTTGAATCAATGTGCTTGCCAGCATAATAAATGTATAGAGTAAACAATATAAATAAGTATTCCATTAGCAAAGGGAGAAAAAAATGAAAAATTACAGTGTCTCATTCATTAATCGACACTTCTACTTCAAACTCATCAAGATTGTTTGATGGGGGGGGGGGGTGGCAGAGCCTGAATGGCTGACTGAAAGCAGCAGTATTTTAGAGCTCCATATAACTAGTTAAATAAGACAGAAAAAAATATTCTTTTTTTTTCTTCAAAGTATAAAATCTTATAGATAAAGGACTAATTTACATAATTAGAAACTTTGGTAAAGTTTTACAAATAATTTCCTGTCAAAAAGCTTGGAGATATATTCACTTGTTAAAAATGAGTAACTCAAAGAATTCTCATCAGGATGCTGCCTTTAAAAAGGAACTACAACAGATGGCATCTACTCTGCAGGAGTTGTCTTTGAAGATGGATGATTTTAAAGAGAACCTAGAAAATCTTAAAACAAGCAGTCAAAAACAGGCTGACACCCTCAAGGAAATGCTACAACACTAGACAAGGATAACAGGAATAGAGGTTTCTCTACATGACATAGAAAGCAAACTTAAGGAAGTGAAAACAGAAAAAAACTGCTTCTTAAACAAAACACTTGGTTGGTTAATAAAGTAGATGACTTGGAAAATAGGGAGAGGAGAAATAACATCAGGATTTTCGGCTTACCTGAAAACACAGAATGTGAGGATATTATTTCCTTTTTATCAAGCTGGATCCCTGACTTTTTAAATTTAAAAGAAGGACTTTCCTTTGGTATTGAAAGGGCACACAGAGCTCTTGGGAAACCTGCCACTAACTCAAACTCTCCTCCTAGGTCAATAATTATCAAATTTCTTTCATGCTTGGACAAGGAACTGATTTTAAGATCTGCTTGGAGGAAGGCACCTCTAAACTATAAACAGAGCCTGATAAGATTTGATAATGACTATTCATCTAGAATAATGGAACAAAGGAAAAAAGTTTGGCCAATGATAAAGTTTCTGAAACAAAATAACATCAAGGCACAACTTGCATATCCAGCTAAGATAAGAATACCTTATGCCAATGAGATGAGGACTTTTACTGACTTAGAGGAAGCCTCTTCATTTATTAAAACTAATACATTAGCAGAAGATATGGATTGGATGTCACCTTCTCTCAAGAGAACAACAGAAACAAATGTCTGGACAGATGTCAAAAAGAAGAAGCAGAAAACTGATACTGTTAAAGCCAAATCTCTCAAAGCATCTACTATAATATGAATTGTTTAACAGTACTTTAAAGGAACAATTTTACTGCTTGGAATTTTAAAACAAAGGTAACTAACTACTGGAATCTTTATCTATATTCTTTGAAAATAAATGACACGAGAGTTTTCACATTACCTCAGGTATGTAAAACAGGGTATTTTTCTTTCACAGAAAGAGGGTTATATAGCACATAAAATATTTATACTGTAAATCAACATACATAGTATATGTGTATTTTCTCTTAATTTTCCCTTTTCTTTCTCTCTCTTCTTTCTTTTCTCATTATTTATTTTAACTGCATCTTGTCTCCCTTTCTAAATTCTCTCCTATTTAATATACTAATATAGTCTGTATATATTTAATAACTCACTGTCTATACATAGATAAACAATAGTCTAAAATAATCTAGTTTTAAGGTAGACTAATTGGAATAGTGAACTTAATTAATTGTTATTACAATATTTATTAGATTAATGATAGTCACTATTATGCTTATTGGGATTGGGGACATGTTCATGATTAACTCTGAAATGTTCCATTCATGTGCATACGTCCTTTGAATTATTTCCTTTTAGTATTAACAAATACATAAAGAAAAAAAAAAGAGGGGAAAAATGTACTGTTGGTTAAGAGAAGTGAAGCTTTCTTCACATTCTATTTGCATAGCCAAACAGTAAGCAATTGCTACAGTTTCTAAGGACACTGTGAAGCTGCAAAGTGCATTTAGCCTCACAGATAACAAATAATAAAAAAAGTAATGTTGTTTAGTTATTAAAATGAAAAACAACCTAAGCAAGGTAAAATAAATACATAATAGGACTAGTTGTAAATATTTTATGATTTATCCTTATAGGATTACATATTCCTGGAAACGGGTCTACTTCATCCTGTCGAAGGCCGACAATATCGAAGCTGATATTGTCGGCACCAAAATGTCGAAAGCAAAAGTCATTGCGCGTGTAAATGGAAAACTCCGTAAGGGGAGATTTCCGTTTACTGCAATGTAGTGCGATCTCGGAGTTGGTATATTTAAGAAGTGGGGGGGTGTGGGGGGGGTGCAGTGGGGCTTGCCCCCCTGCATAGAGCAATTTGTGTTGTGTTTGTTTTTTTTTTTTTTTTGTGTGTGTGTTCGAAGTTCAGGGGTTTCGACATTTTCGTGTCGATTATTACGCTGTCGACAGTTTGAGTTTTCAACAGCGTAATATAAACGCCCTGGAAACACAACTGAAATGTTCCCAAACTACATGTGCACTTAAATGTAGCTGCTTGATAAAAAAACATTACTCAGCTTAACATGCTGATTTCACAAGGTGTCTGCACTGTAAAAGTTTCATTTTATATGTTCCTTGAAATTATCAGTCTCTAGAGCATATGAAAAGATACATATTGCTTTTTGCAACATATCTTTGCAGTTACCTCACACTCTGTGCAAACTCACTTAGTAACTGATAGCTATTCATTTAAAATAGTTTAAATATTAAATGTGCCCTTGAAATGCTATTGACATTTTGACAATATAATCTGAACTGTGAATGACTTGAAAGAAGTGAAGTAATGCATAGATTTCAAAGACAGTTCTTGACACTATAGTAAAAGTAAAAATATATATTCACAAGGAAGTATTGAAATGTTTTAGTCTTCCAGTTAAAATAGCTTACTGTCAACATTTTGCGATATCAGAAAGTTTGAAGAGCTAGGAATTACTATTCTTTGTCTTTATAATGATTATTAGACAGTTGTTAGACTCTGCTTAGTTTAATGAATTGTGACATATGTTTATGAGGAAAAGTGGACTCAATTACTCACATTGGACTACACATTCCTGGAAACTCAACTGAAATGTCCCCAAATTACTTTTGAATTTAAATGAAACTGCTTGATTAATAAGCATAACTTACTTTAACAACCTGGATCCATAAGCTATCTGCTCTATATATGCTACATTATATATGCCACTTGCACATGACAGGCTCTAGAGCACACGAAAAATACATATTATTTTTGCAACTTGCTATATCTGCACTAACCATACATTCTAAACTTACTCAATTGGCAACTGATAAATTATTTATTTGAAACATCAATCTAAATATTAATTGTGTCCTTGAAATGTTGCTGTTTTGACAAAACAAAACCTGAATTGAAAAAGGAATGATTTGAAGAAGTGAAGTATTGTACAGATTTCAAAGACAGCTATTGACACTACAATATAAGTAGAAATGTATAGATGCAAGAAAACATTGAAATGCTTTATACTTTTAGTTAAAATAGCTTATTGTTAACTTTTTGCTTTATTAGAAAATTTAAAGAGCTAGGAAATTATTTCTAATTTGTCTTTATAATGTTTACTAAAGTGATGTTAATCACTGACTTCTTTAATGGATTGTGAGTCATGTACAAAATGGACTACTGAATGTTATTTCTGTTTACCTATGCTTGTTGAATTTCTTTTATAAGTACTGATTTAAAACAAGGGAAAGAAATGGAAGTGAAATCTCTGTTTTTGGTCAAGGGAGGAGAGGCTTAAGAGTATTCTAACTGCCCCGAGAACTCTCTAAGATGCTCTAAATACTATTTGAGTAATACTTACCTAAGGTAAGTCTTGATTACCATATAGGTACCTTCACATTCATTCTAGACCTGATGTGATTACCCATTCTGGAAAAAGGAGGTGCCCTATGCAAGATGGGAATTGTCAGGGTGATCATAGTTCATTCTTAGGCTCTGCTTTGTAAAACTAAAAATATGTAAAAGCACTGCACACTAGAATGTAGGGCGCCTCTACTCAGAGGCAGGATACCACTGATAAGTCATGTCTTTTCATAAGTGTAATTTGAAGTTGGTGAGCTGAAGATTGAGAAAGTAAAGGAAGACAGTACACCTACAGTAAATTCATATTTCATTGGTAATCACTCATTGTCTCCTGTAGAGTCCTTTTAGTCAAATTATTTTAGTAATAATCTATTTGTTGTTGGCTTATATAGTATATTCTCCTCTGTTGCATTTAATTTATCCAAAATGACATATCTGACATATTTGGGATCTCTCAAGGGTAACTAAATACTGAATATTTTCTAAGTCAACTTAATAAATCTTTACACTACTAACATTCCATCCTGATATATAAAATACTATAGAACAATAATAGAATAATATAGAATTTCATATCTCTTTTAAGAAAATTCTCCATATAATAATTTAACATATGGAGCTCAGTTGCTATTGTTGGTTAAAAGTATGAGTGCTAATCCAATAGATCTGTCTTTATCTATTGGATTATGAATGACTTTCATTCCATGTTTAATGGGAAATTCATATTTACTTGTATTTGATATTTTAGAATTAATGTTTTATAAAAGTACTTTTTAAAGCCTGACCAGAATTTTACCCTACTTGTATTTAAAGAAGAAAGAACATTAAATTACACTCCCAAGTTTACACATATAAAAATAACATGTTGAAGCAAAAAAACAAATAACTATGAAACCAACGAACAAAGATGAACGTGCTGCAAAAGTCCAAAATTTAATAACAGGCAACAAGTTAAAAGGTTAAAAGTAAATCCATTGACAAAAATCCAGGTACAATGCCAAGCGCTTTTTGTTAGGTGATAATCTCCTAACTTCATCAGGCAATGACTCCCTGGATACAAAAACATGTTTAAATACTTTGTTAGGTAATTAAGTAACACACTTAAACCTACTCTCATAGTTAAAGGCATATTCCTAACACTTAATATATTTACTGATGCTCTGGTAGATAAAATATAACTCTTTTACAAATTTTAAATTAAAGTCTGTGTAACATCAGTTAGTAATAGCAATGTGTATAAATCCCACCCAGTTAAATGTGGTCAGTATTGTGGTTTATGTAGTAAGAACTTTCAACACTTTAAAAATAAAAAAGGTAAAAAACATACAAAAGTCCTAAAATACAAACAAGTCAAGAGGATCATTGTAAAGTTATTAAAATTGTTGTCAATGTTTGGTGTAAGACCAACCATAGCATGTTACAAGTATTACCTCATGAGGCTGTTAAGTTTTAAAACACATAGTATGGAGCACATTTCGTTAAGCCCCGGTGTGTGGCATGCATTGAGTCTTAGCTGCCAGAGAAGTTCTAGTTTTTCAAGCCTAAGGGTAGATGCCCCCCCCCTCTATTGTCTGTGTCTATTGAATCTATGACCCTGAACATAAAGGTGTGATTCAGATGTTCGATGCAATGTCTAGCCAAAGGGCTCTCTATTTTCCCTCTAGTAATGTAGTAGACATGTTCGTAAATTCTCTCCTTGAATTTACGGTCCATCTTACCTACATAAAACCAATACTATACACGCCAAATCCTTTATTACAAAGCTTTCGGGTCAACACCCTTCATCAGTACATAAAAAAAGTCATTCTTCTCACAGTTTAAAAAGGGAGTACTATTAAGATTACATGCGTCAGCCAGCCTATCATCCTAATTACTAATCAATTCTTAAAGAAAAAACTATCCTTAATACACACAAATATATGCCTAAAAGCTCATATTCATGATCACATATTAACTTAAAAACATTACAGTCATACATTTTAAAAAACTTTTCAGAATGATATCATCCCATGTCATTTTAGATTTTCTCTCTCTGCCTTTTTATTAATACCGGCTTTAAACTAACTGCAATATTGAGGCCAGACTTCACATCCGCCTGAAGTCTGACAATCCATTCATATTCCTTTAATTCTAAAGTATTATTCATATCACCCTTTCTTACATCCATCTCAACTGTACATATAACCCTAAACTTAAATTTATGTCCTTCACCATTAACCACAATATGCTTACTTAATGCATTCGTCAAGACTTTCCTTCTTATATCGGATTTATGTTCTATTATTCTCTCCCTTAGTTTCCAAGTAGTTTTACCTACATAGAATGATGTGCACACTATGCACGTAGCTAAGTACACTACCTGAGTTATTTTACAGTTTGTCTGGGCTCTTAGTGTGAATACTTCTTTATTAACTGGATGTATAAATGTGTCCCCACCTTTTAAAGTGTCTGAGTTCCTATAGGCGTACTGTGGTTTCTCACCTACTATTGATTTTATTTCAGGCATGGCCATCAAAATAGGCCAATTTTTTTCCACTATATTTCGTACATTATTCGTATTAAGGTTAAATATAGTGAGATATCTCGCTACTTTCTCCTTACATTTTAATGTTCCACAGGACTCTATCTCTTCACTAAAACAGGCTTGTATTTATTAGCTCTACCTAATAGCACTTCATCGTAAACACTATCTATAATTTGTTTTGGATAACCATTCCTTTCAAATTCTTGCATCATTTCCATAGCTTGTTCCCTAAAAATGCCATCCACTGTATTTAATTTACTAGTTCTTATCATCTGTGCTTTTAATACACCTTTAAATGTATGTGGTGCATGCATACTATCTCTACTAATATATCTAGAGGCATCCATCTCTTTCTTATGAATTGTAGACTCTAATCTGCCACTATTTCTATAAAGGTGGACATCCAGAAACTTTATACTTTTATTTGATGCTACCATCTTAAATTTCAAAAATCCCATAGAGCCATTAAGATATGTTACAAAATCATTCAATTCTGGTAAAGAACCGCTCCATACCAAAAAACAGTCATCCACGAACCACCTATAGAATTTGACATTGGCATTCATATCATTTATATTACTGAGTACAGTATGTTTCTCCCACTCATAAAGTACCAAGTTAGCATAAGTATTAGCTATAGGAATGCCCATCGCAACTCCAGTTAGCTGTAAATATGGCACTTTATCAAAAATAAAAATATTGTTTGTTAACACTGTTTCCAATAGGGTATAAATATTTTCTATTTCTCTGCTGTGCATTTTAACTTCACCATTCAAAAAAATCACAAATAGCATTTAATCCATATTCATTTGGAATAACTGTAAACAGTGATGTAATGTCCAAGGACACCAAAATATCATTTTCTCCTATATTATTTGAATGCCAATTATATAGGTCTCATAGGAACCTGTTGTTATCTTTCAATACTGTGGGGCATTTATCTAGATGTTTCCCTAATACTGTTTGCAAGTATTTAGAAATTGGTTCGGTCACCCAACCACCCCCTGAGACTATAGGTCTCAGTGGTGGATTTACTAAACTTTTATGTATCTTTGGGATGCCATAAATCTGTGGTATTCTAGGGCAGGGCACACTTAAGTAATTAAATAAATCTATTGTTATATCATTATTCAATTGCAATTCATAGATTGTCATTTTCACATCAGTGATATAGCTTTTAACCTCATTAAACAAAATTTCTTTAAAAGTCAGTGCATCATTTAAAATACTTTTAAAATTCATCATATAAGTTTCCCTATCCAGTATTACCACCGCTTCCCCTTTGTCAGCTTGTTTTATCACTATCTCATTATTTTCTTGTAATTCTCTCAGAGCTACATATTCAGAATATGTTAAGTTATACTGTTTCTTCTTAATTCTTTTACTATAGTAAGTCCTTAACTCATTTTCAACAATATTGGAAAAAGCAGCCAATATTGGACATAGTAATGGTGAAAACACACTATTTTTTTTACGAACAGGTGATTGCATACATGTTTCTTTAAAAATCAGCTTCAAACTAACGTTTCTAACAAACAGCTTCAAGTCCGTTAATGCTTGTACAATGCTATCTGTTGCATTAGGGATAAACTTCAGTCCCTTACTTAGAAGGTCTATTTGTGCTTCAGTTAATAACAAAACCGAGAGATTAATAGTACCTTTTATCATTTGTATGAGCGCCTGGTCACCTTGTTGTGTATTATTGGGCTGCTGTTCTTCCTCTTGACCCCGGTGCTCCGCTGTTGAGTTTGCCATTGTATCGGTGTAACCTTCGGTGTTAGTTTCTGCTGCACCGATATTTTCTCCAGTTGCTTCAACTGAAAAGGAGAAAAATAAGTAATTTCCTTTTGTATACTTCTTTCTTTAATATTGCATGGACTACAAGAAGCACTCAGTTCTTTTACTTTTAAGTGCACGACGCTATCGGCCATAGCATCGCTATGATGTTCTGTAATGGTTGACGCACCATCCACTACGTCTTTAGTGGACGCCCCTAGCTGCTGATTTGACAATTCTGTAGCTTTAGGAGTAATAATTTGCATATGACCCTTCAGATTGGTTAAAGGGTCTGCAACTGTTTGCGGTGCCTCAAAAGTATCTAATTGATCAAGAGAGTTCATTGTTTTACTTTTAGAGGCTGCCACTCTCTCTTTAGAAAGCAAAAAATGATTATCATTTCTCGGCCAAGAAAAGATATGGCCGTTTTTAAAATCATTTACATCACTTTGTATTTTGTTTTTCTTTTTTGTTGCAGCTTCGTATCTAGTACATAAAGCCGATCCAAAACAGTCTGATACAATTCAGATAAGTCAACATAGCATGGCATATTCACTGTTTCATTCTCTAAAGTATCTATTTCCTCTAACAGTTTGCTCTCAGTAGGTTCAAAGAAGGTATTCATTAGCTTCATATAATCTGCGCTCAATTTAAGATTCAGCTGTTGCCACTGCATAAGAAGCTCATTATAAGTATTTCCATAAGAAGGCATCTTTAGGATTCTCAGCCCTCGTGGTACTATACCCAACTCCAAATAAGCCTGAAAGCTTAACCGTTGCCATTGGAGTTGCTTGTAGGATTGTACTTTCTTTTCCAAAAATGCTAACTTTTCCTTAAACTCCTCCACTGTCTGGTCAATGGTTACCAACATAGGAGGTGCATTAAATACCATTTTCAACAGTGGATTTTCTTGTAATTGCAGCAACCTTTTCACTGAACTATTCAGTTCTCTCAGCATACTCTCCGGAGCATTTAATAGACTCATAGCTGGCTGAAGCTCTCCCCTGTTCGTGACACTAACAGTAACAACCAAATTCCAAAATCACAGTCACAAAAATTGGTGGTACTGTATAAATACTGTAAATTAAACCAATACTATACACGCCAAATCCTTTACTGCAAAGCTTTCCGGTCAACATCCTTCATCAGTACATAAAAAAAGTCATTCTTCTCACAGTTTAAAAAGGGAGTACTATTAAGATCACATGCCTCAGCCAGCCTATCATCCTAATTACTAATCAATTCTTAAAGAAAAAACTATCCTTAATACACACAAATATATGCCTAAAAGCTCATATTCATGATCACATATTAACTTAAAAACATTACAGTCATACATTTTAAAAAACTTTTCAGAATGATATCATCCCATGTCATTTTAGATTTTCCATTCATATTCCTTTAATTCTAAAGTATTATTCATATCACCCTTCCTTACACCCATCTCCACTGTACATATAACCCTAAACTTAAATTTATGTCCTTCACCATTAACCACAATATGCTTACTTTTCCTTCTTATATCGGATTTATGTTCTATTATTCTCTCCCTTAGTTTCCTAGTAGTTTTACCTATATAGAATGATGTGCACACTACGCACATAGCTAAGTACACTACCTGAGTTATGTTACAGTTTTTCAGGGCTCTTAGTGTGAATACTTCTTTATTAACTGGATGTATAAATGTGTCCCCACCTTCATATAAATCATTGCAACAAGTACAGTTATAGCATTTTTTTGTTCCTATTTTATTTTGTAATTGCGTTGTCTTTTCTTTAAAGTCTTTGTAGCAGAGCTTCTGCTTTAAAGTGTCTGAGTTCCTATAGGCATACTGTGGTTTCTCACCTACTATTGATTTTATTTCAGGCATGGCCATCAAAATAGGCCAATTTTCTTCCACTATATTTCGTACATTATTCGTATTAAGGTTAAATGTAGTGAGATATCTCCTGAAATAAAATCAGTAGTAGGTGAAAACATAAGAGATGGGTGTCAGTGGAGATGGGTGTAAGGAAGGGTGATATGAATAATACTTTAGAATTAAGGGAATATAAATGGATTGTCAGACTTCAGGTGGATGTGAAGCCTGGCCTCAATATTGCAGTTAGTTTAAAACCGGTATTAATAAAAAGGCAGAGAGAGAAAATCTAAAATGACATGGGATGATACAATTCTGAAAAGTTTTTTAAAATGTATGACTGTAATGTTTTTACGTTAATATGTGATAATAATGAATATGAGCTTTTAGGCATATATTTGTGTGTATTAAGGATAGTTTTTTCTTTAAGAATTGATTAGTAATTAGGATGATAGGCTGGCTGAGGCATGTGATCTTAATAGTACTTCCTTTTTAAACTATGAGAAGAATTACTTTTTTTATGTACTGATGAAGGGTGTTGACCCGAAAGCTTTGTAATAAAGGATTTGGCGTGTATAGTATTGGTTTAATTTACAGTATTTATACAGTACCACCAATTTTTGTGACTGTTACCTACATAAAACCCAGGACAACACTGGCACTAGCCTAGTTAGACTATGGACTTACAGTTACAATTGTACTTGTTCTTTAGGAAGTAGTCATGTCCCCTAATAGTAAATTTTGACCCTCTAATGACATGTCTACACTGGTTGCATGCTTCGCACTTAAATGTCCCCGGAAAACCCCTAATGGTTCTAATACTTCTCTCAGTGAGGGTTTTTTAGATTCTTTCCTTTCCTCCAGGTAACAAATGGTTTATCCCCTAGTTTACTTTGTATGTCTCTATCAGATGTTAACAACTGCCAATTCTTTCCCAGTATTGTTTACAAAGCTGCAAAGTCAAGTGAAATGTAGTCACAAGACTCAAAGAGTATTGCTTACTTTGCAGGCTAGAACCATTTGTGGCTTCAGATCCCCCTGTTTCAATCTCTACTGTGGTGACAGTTTCTATCATGTGGAGTCTGGTCATTGCATGAAATTGAATAGGTTTAAAGTAACCAGAAGCACTTTTTCCACTAACCTCCCCTATATGGCCTGTAATCAAGTCATTGGGGTACCCTCTTTTGTGGAACAATAGATTTTAAAAGTTCACATTCCTCAAAAAAGTGGTGGTCTTCCATTGTCATCCTGGCCTCTCATACTAGTTGGCCCTTAACAACACTCTTCTTCTGGTACATAGGGTGGAAGCTAGTGTAGTGTAAAAATGAGTTTGAGTAGGTGCTCTTCCGGAAAATACATGCAAAATATTTTTGTCTGAGTCTGTCTTTTGTTAATTCAACTTCCAAAAAGCTCATAGTATCTGTGTGGAAATTAATGGTAAACTTAAAGAAAGTAGTAGAACTATTAAAATGTTCTAACCCATCTGGAAGCTAAGTCAGGATCCCCTTTGATGATCATGAAGATATAATCTAAAAATTGAGTATAAAAATAGATACTCAAATTGAATTCAATGTTTTCAAAAATGTTTTCCTTTTCCCATTTAGCCATAACTAAATTAGCGAAGCTTGCTCCTCAGGGGGATCCCATAGCCACTCCTGTCTGCTGTCTAAAATATTCTTTTTCGAACATTATATAATTATTAGACAGTATAATGCCTAAAAGTTCTTCTGCCAGTCTCAATTCTGTGTGTTCTGCCCCCTTTGATCTAGTATGGTCAAGTACCCATTCAGTCCCTATATCTTGTGGGATCACCATATATAAGTCACACACATCCGCTGTCAGAAAACAAAACTCATCATTGTAGTCCAGTGTGTTTCCACTAGCCAAAAACATCCAAGAGTCTTTACATATTTGGGGTTCTAAAGACACGTATTTCTTCAAAATATCATCTATTACCTTAGCACAAGAATAGGTGATTGATTGTCTAGCATCCACCAAGGGTTGCATGGGGGTCTCCTTGGTCCTTCTGGATTTTAAGAATTCCAAATAGGACAGGGAGTCTAGGTGATAGCGCCGACAAATAGTTGTACATGTTCAAATCAATTAGTGAGTCAATGAACAGGTCATTCAGGAACATTCTAATGCGATTGTATGCTGTATTCAATTAATTCAGACTCACTTTAGTATAAACATCACTTTCAAGTATTCTTGCCATTCTTCCTTTGTAGTCCATGATATGCATAATAACCAGTCCACCTCCTTTGTCTGGTTTCATTAGGCAAACTGGTAGTAGCCTAAAGTTACTAAGAGTCTCGCATTCATCCTTATTTAAATTGGCTGTTGCTCCTATCCAATGTGTATGGTTCATGAAAGCCCTGAAATCCATTTCGCACATTTTTTTAAATAAAAAAATGGATGGATGTAATGGTGGATTAAAGGTACTGGAAATGCATAGATATGAATCCCCATTATAGTTCTTATTCCCCCAAATCAATTGTAAGTTGAGCTTTCTAGTGTAAAGCTTAAAGTCCAACAGTAGAGCCCCTATGTCAGTAGTGCGGGTTGGAATAAATGTAAGTCCTTTGGCAAAAATTTCAACCAGTAAGGGGTCAATTGTATATTCGGTAAAATTATAGATTTTAAAATCACCACTTTTGTTCATTATAATATTACTAGCAGAGTTACTTACTCTATCCCTTGGATGGTAAGTCACCTCTTGTTTTTGTTGTTGTTCTTCCTCCATGTATTATATTTCCTCTGCTGGTTGGGGGCAGGCTTGTTGGATCCCTGCCTGAGTTAACACCAAGTGTTTGAGTAACACTTTCCCCTTCATTTTGGTCAGCAAGATGATTCTTGTGGTGGTCTTCATTCAAATTCGCCAACCGTTGAGCACTGGTTCCTGGTGTAGCCGCTGTTTGGTTGTGGTTAACACTACCAGATGTAAGCCTTGTGGCATTGAAGCCTCTAACGACATTCCACGCTTGTGAAGGGGGCGGGTCTGGATAAGCAGTTTCATTAGCATAGGGTCATAGATTCAATAGATGCAGATGATAGAGGGGGGCATCTACCCTTAGACTTGAAAAACCTAGAACTTCTCTGGCAGCTAAGACTCAATGCATGCCACACACCGGGGCTCAACGAAATGTGCTCCATACTATGCATTTTAAAACATAAGAGCCTCATGAGGTAATACTTGTAACATGCTATGGTTGGTCTTACACCAACCATTGACAACAATTTTAATAACTTTACAATGATCCTCTTGACCTGTTTGTACTTTAGGACTTTTGTATGTTTTTTACCTTTTTTATTTTTAAAGTGTCGAAAGTTCTTACTACGTAAACCACAAAACTGACAACATTTAACTGGGTGGGATTTATACACATTGCTATTACTAATTGACGTTACACAGACTTTAAAATTTGTAAAAGAGTTATATTTTATCTACCAGAACATCAGTAAGCTTATTAAGTGTTAGTAATATCCCTTTAACTATGAGAGTACGTTTAAGTGTGTTACTTAATTAGCTAACTGACAAAGTATTGAAACACGCTTTTGTATCCAGGGAGGCATTGTCTGATGAAGTTAGGAGATTGTCACCTAACGAAAAGTGCTTAACATTATACCTGGATTTTTGTCATTGGATTTACTTTTAACCTTTTTACTTGCTGCCTATTATTACATTTTGGACTTTTGCAGCACGTTCGTCTTTGTTCGTTGGTCACATAAAAATAACATTCAATGTTATCAGAGGATATGGTATAACTACTATAATCAAAATAAAAAAAAAAAGAAGCAAAAAGTTTCTTCCAACAATAACTTGAAATAGATTTAACATTCTTATCATTAAATACTAATGGCTTAAATAATGCAAATAAAAGATCAAACTTATTAAAATATTTAAATCTAAATAAGGCACAAGTAGTATTTCTCCAGGAAATGCATTTTAAGACTAATGATAGCTTTATTTGGAACCCTAAGGACTATACAGTCTTAGCTCAATCCTCCTGTAGAACAAAGACAAAAGGAGTATCAATTCTCTGGAAGAAAAACATAATCACTCCAAAAGTTATTTATAAATATGAAGACAAAGAAGGTCTACTAGCATTTGTTATAATTAAATTTAATAACAGAATATGGACCTTAGCTAATCTATACTGGTTCCCAGGAATTGGAGTGGGAACGGTTAAAAATCACCCTGTTGGCTGCCAGGATCCGCCACATAACCCACGCACTCAGGTCACTCCACAACAAGTACAAATATGACCCTGTCATTGTCCATGTTGGTGTGAATGACCTAAGATGTGCCTCCATGGACTACATGAAAAGAGACATGGAAGAGCTCTCCGATCTTGTAGCCCAAGCATGTATGACCCTAGCCCTGAGTAGCATTCTGCCATCGCCCAGAATGATACCGTAGTACAAGGACAAAATGATTGACTTCAACAATTGGATAATCATCTGGTGTCATTCTAACGGGATCCAGTATCTGTCTGCTTGGGATGACATGGTTGACAGACCATGATGCTTTGCCACAGATGGCCTGCACCTGTCGCCCCTAGGTTTCCAGATACTGGCTAAGGCTCTTGCTGCCCCTATAGTGCCTTTTTTAGGCAGGGTTGAAATAACAAATTCACCACCATAATAGGAACAGGCAAGCAAAAACTGTGGTTAATGCTACTCAATGCTAGAAGTCCAAATCTCAAAATGCACTCAGTCGAGGCACTCCTTAAAATGGAGAACATCGATATCTGTGCAGTGACTGAGACCTGGTTCAAGGCTCCAGAGAGCACCCCTGCACTACCAGGCTATAACTCATACCACACTTTTCGGCCATGTAACCTGGACCGAAACACCAAAGGCGGAGGTGTGTCCATATTCATTAAGGATATCCACACCTCCAGGCTAGTTGCTCAGCATAATGCATCCGAGGTTATCCAACTGCAACTAACTCTGAGCAAAACTGCAATCCAAATTGTAGCTGGCTACAGATCCCCCACCATGCCCCAGGATTCCCACTCCTCTTTTCTTGATGTACTGGAAAATATTAGGGTTGAACCAAACACCCTAATAATGGGTGACTTCAACTACCCCACCATTAACTGGGAAAACTACTCGTGTACCAACTCCTTAGCTCAATGCTTTCTGGAATTCATAAACTCCAATGCCTGGATCAACTTATCCACACCCCCACCAGAGGCAACAATATCCTAGACCTAGTCATTACCAACACGAGTGACCGGTGTTCCACACCTGAAGTCAATTCCTTGTTGGTCCAATTCGACCATAAGCTAATCACCCTTGATATCTACATCCCACCCCCACCCCCCATTAAGGAAACCACAGTAAAACATTTCTCCAAAGCCAACTTCATGCTTCTTAAGACAGAAGTGGTGAACTAGCTACTTAAACAAAATTGCCACTAATTCCAAGGACAATCACAAAGTCTTCTATAGCATTGTCAAGAATCTCAATGGCAACACCTAGATCTGCTCTGTGTTACAGCACAAAGGCACGAAAATTTCAGAATGAACTGATATTGCCAACATCCTGGCAGATAGGTTCAGTGCTAACTTTACCCCCCACTCACCGCCTAAAGGGCTCATATCTATACAGGAAAAATGCAGAGTCCCTGTAATCACAACTACGCAGGTAAAAGCTGCACTCTGTAATCAAAAATGTAGCATCCATGGGACTGGACAACATCCCAGGCTGCGTTTTACATGAACTTCAGAATGAATTGGCTCCCCACTTAAGCACAATGTTCAATAATAGCCTTGCATCAGGCTTTGTGCCCACTGAATGGTGCACAGCAACAGTTATTCCACTCCACAAAGGGGGAGCCACCACTGATCCTGGGAACTATCGACCTATTAGCCTGACGAGCCTGGTCAGCAAGGCCATGGAACGTATCATCATGGAACTCATAAACAAAGACATTGGTAACCTTCAAACTCTGGATCCCACCCAGTTAAGGTTTGTGAAAGGCAGATCATGCCTCCAGAACCTGATCGACTTCTTTGAGGCAATCACCAAAGCCGTAGATGAGGGTAAGGTGGTTCACACAGCCTATCTTGACCTCACCAAGGCTTTTGACACCATCCCCCATTCTGGAATTATAGTTAAACTCACAAAACTAGGTATAAATCCTTATGCCACAAGATGGGTTGCCAACTGGCTCACTGACAGAACCCACACTGTAAAAGTTGCACACTCCAAATCTGACCTCAAAGCAATGACAAGTGGAGTACCACAGGGTTCCATCCTGGGGCCTCTCCTGTTTGGTATCTACTTCTCTGAAGTACAGGCTAACACAGAAGGCCTCTGGCTAATGAAGTTCACAGATGAATGCAAACTAGGAGCCATAGTCAAGTCCCCTAATGATGTGGACATCCTACAGAAGAGCCTCACTGAGACAAATGCCTGGTGTCAGAGCCATGGCCTCAAGCTCAATGCCAAAAAGTGCAGTGTCATCCCCTTTGGTAAAAACTCTGTACCCATGAACTACCACATAGGTAGCAATCTACTTAACACTGAATGCGTGATAAGAGACCTTGGGACCCAGGTGGACAGTAGTCTCTCCTTTGATAGTCACATCAACACAGTAGTCAGGAAGTCCTTCTATGTGGCACACCTCATCATAAAAGGGTTCTCATCCAGGAAAAAAGAGGTCATTGTTCCCCTCTTCTCGACACTCATTAGACCCATTATAGAGTACAATGCCCCTTTTGAAATGCACCTCACAAGACATCTGCAGCAGCTGGATAGGCCACAGAAGTACCTCACAAAGAGGATTACTGGCCTCAAACAAATGCCCTACACTGACCACCTCAAAAAACTCCAGCTTTATTCCGTAGCATATCGCCTACTCTGAGGTGATCTTGTCTAACATATAAAGCTATGTCAAACCCAGAGCTGTTGGAGATGCTACACCTAAAGAAATCCCAATCCCTCCGAGCTACACATTCTAGGGACCTACACCTTGTCACCACAATAAACAGAACATGCTGGAGGGATACTCTTGGAACAGGCTACCCATCTATGTCAAGCAAAGTTCTTCATTAGCACTCTTCAAGAAAAATCTTGATGAGTGGATGGGAAATAGGAAATACACCTGGGGGATCACTTCTGTGTCTCTGCTCGACAGTGGCACAGGAAAATAACTTTTTTGGGTGTTGTAAGCCAGGGAACCTTGTTGGCTAGGCTTATATAGGTTCATAGGTTCATAGGTTCATACTAGGCTATCTGCCCTAGGGCATTTATAAGCCTAGCCAGAGTGTGTTTGGCTTTCGCCACCCATTTTAAATTAATTTTGCTATGCTCTTTTTCAAGGTTAGTATACTGTGCCTCTGTCTAACAGTGACACAGAAGTGATACCCGGGGTAAACCTACGATCTCCCATCCACTCATCAAGATTCCTCTTGAAGAGAGTCAATGAGGGACTCTGCCTAACCTGGACTGGGATTTTATTCCAGAGTGAAGGGAGCCTCTGGGTTATGAATCTGTCCCTCCAGCATGTCCTATTTATTTCAGTGTTGAGGTTCAAGTCTCTCGAGCACGTAGCTCGATGGGATTTGGATTTTCTGAGGTGCAGCATGTCCATTAATCCCAGGTTGGACATGGCTTTATACGTCAGGCACAGATCGCTTCTGAGCAGGCGGTATGCCACTGAGTAGAGCTGGAGTTTCTTTAACCAGGCAGCATATGGCATCTGTTTGAGCCCTTTGATCCTCTTGGTGAGTTACTTTTGGGGTCTTTCCAGTTGCTGCAGGTGTCTGGTAAGGTACATCCCAAAAGAGGCATTGTACTCAATTATGGGCCTGATGAGGGATGAGTAAAGAGGCACGATGACCTCCCCTGATCTAGATGTGAATCCCTTCATGATTAGGTGGGCTATATAAAATGTTTTTCTAACCAGCCTACCTACCTATGAACCTATGAACCTATGAACCTAGATTTTATTTCCAACAATTATAAAGGAAATCTTATACTGGGAGGAGACCTTAGAAGCTTCTGAAACCACCAAGAAGTCTTTTCACATAGCAAATATTTCAAAATCCTTAAAATGATGGATTGATTCATTTCATTTAATAGACACTTTTAAAGTAAAAGAGGATAAATCCTTATTATTTCCCATAAAGACCACAGATTTGGAACACAAACCAGAATAAACAAATGATTCATAGTTCAAGATTTACAAACAAAAATCCTCAACTTCTCAATAGCTCCATGCCCCTTCTCAGATCATGACTGTCTGATAATGAAGCTCCAAATAGAGTTTAAACCTTTAATCCTCTCAACTAGAATTCCATCATATATCACAACAATTAAGGCATTCAGACCCTGGATGTTGTCAGAACTACAATTATTTCTTGAAATTAATAATACAACAGAAATCATTAGAGTCATGGTTTGGGATTCATTAAAAGCATATTTATTTGGTAAGACCCTTAGCTGGTACAGAAACAAAGTCAGAGAGTGGGAATCTGAATCATTAGACTTGCAAACCAGACTCTTGACAGCAAAATCTAAAAAAAAATCAGAATTGTCCAGAAGTCAAAAAGGAAATAGAGGAATTAAATAAAAAATATAATGAAATTCTAACACACAAACCTTGTCTAGCCTTGGAAAAATTAAAAATAAACTCATTAGCCACCTCTCCCAGATATCAACATAGCATATCTACAAGAATTAAAATACAATCTAAAGCAAACAACATTAGTAGTATATATCATGAAAAGAAAGGGAAAAAAGTATCAGATATAGGAGACATCCTTGAAGCATTCTGGTTCCATTATATGGAACACTTCAAAAAAGAAGATTTAGATATCAACCAAATAAACTTGGATACAGACCTTATCAATATTAAAAAAAATCCAGAAAACTTAAAACTAGACATACAAAAACCTTTATCCTACAAAGAAATTGTTGACAAGATAAAAGAAAGTAAATCTAACAAAGCTCCAGGGATAGATGGTATAATTACAGAAATTTGCAAACTCTTCCCTTCAACAGTAATCTCCCTTTTTTCATAAAACTTTGCTAGAAGTCCAGTCAGAAGCAAAAATACCACCCTCATGGAAATATTCTCTCATAACACCATTTCTAAAAGATAATAAACCATCAGACCTTTGCATCTCATACAGACCTATATCATTACTGAATAATGATTACAAAATATTCATGTCAATTTTAGCTAACAGAATGAAAATCCCACTTTCAAAGACAATTAATAATGATCAAACTGGATTTTTATATAACAGGCACACACATGATAATATTAAAAGGATACTTACTCTTATAGATTATGTGAATAAAGAAGATAGAGAAACACTTGTAATCAGATTAGACATAGAAAAAGCCTTTGATTCCCTCAACTGGGAATATCTATTTAAAACTTTAGCATTATTTGAATTTCCTCATCCCTTCATATTATTACTAAAAACATATATATTAATAACTTAGCCTACATTAAATTAGGTCCTTGCACCTCATAATCTATCTACATAACGAAAGGTACTAAACAAGGATGCCCTCTTTTTCCTATTTTATTTGCTTTGGCTATAGAAATACTTGCAGAAATAATACACAATAATCCAAGAATAAAAGGAATAGAAGTCTATGACTAGTACATATCTAAGATAATACTTTTTGCTGATGATATTTTATTAACTCTATCAAATTCCAGAGAGTCATTAGGAGAGCTAGAAGAAGTAATGGAGAAATGTTATAAGATTTCAGGTCTACACTTTAATAGATCAAAATCAAAATTTCTATTTTTAAATAAGAAAAAAGACCTACAAGTTACAGATAAATCCATCATAGGAAAACAAGAACTTATGCTAAATTATTTAGAAATAGTGTTATGCAAAAAAATAAATTGAAACAATATTAATAAATTATAAAAACATTATTGAGTCAATAAAAAAATATATAGAAAAGTGGAGCAAAATTATATTAACTTTTAAAGACAGATTGCAATTAATAAACAAGGTCTTATTGCCAAAAATACTATATGTAGCATTAGCAAAACAGTTAATTCCTGAAAGATGCATTCTTAAAGAAATACAGTCATGTTTAATAACATTTTTATGGTATCCCAAAAATAACAGAGTAGCTCTAACTCATCACATTAGACCCTGGAAACAAGGAGGATCAAACGCCCCAGAAATAGAAACATATATAAAAGCATATGCGCTTAAAACTACAATAGACCGGATAAACCTAAATTATTTTGCCAACTGGAAAGAATTAACAATGGCTATATTAACAAATGAATTTAATCTGTTAAAAAATTTGTAATAGTAGACAAATCAAACAAACCCTGTACATACTATGCATAAGTATACAATATAATATAACAAAACCTTCTAAAACAACACTGATTAATCATTACATCAATTCCTTTAGGAAACTTATCAATGCAAACATAGATCTAAAACTTTGGCTTGACCTTTTAACCCCATTTACCATCACTAAGAACTTTCCTCGCAAAATATATAGGGGAATAATAACCTCCTGGTAACAAAATGGATTCTTATGCTGGTTTCAATGTGTAAATAAATTAAATGTTTTAGATATACATATGATAGAAACGGTTTACAATATTCCAACACAGGACTGGTTAACCTTACAAAGCATTCTAAAGTACACTCAAGATTTATACAGATTAATTAATAATTACTCATTAAAAGATATTCCAAATCTAATAAGTTTTCTGTATGAATTTATATATAATATTTGTGAAAAGAAAAATTCCATTTCAAATCTATAAAAAGAGTTAATAACATATAAAACAATTCACAAACCATCATAATGGCAGTTCTTAACAAAAGGTCAGTCATTGCAGTTAAAAAAAGAAATTAAAACTGACATCTTGCTATCAGTTAATTGCACCTCTAACACACAGTACTGGAAAATATTTAACTGGAAATACTTGCATAGAACATTTTTAACTCCAGATAGAATTAAAAAAGATCAGTACTACTACAAATGTTTTTTGCTGGAGGTGTGAAAAGTTAAATAAAACAGACTGGATTCATATTTTTTATGAATGTAATAAAATTAAATCATATTGGAATGGAATCAATTATTTTTTACAAGCTTTATTTAATGAATCCTTTACCTTAACTAAAGTATTGATTATACTAAATGTAAATGAAGGTCCCTACCTGAATAAGACAAATATATATTTGTTATGGACAATACTTGCTATATCTAGGAAAGGCGTAACCAGAAGGTGGAATTCAATACACCCCCGACCTTGGAAGAATTCTACACTTTACTGAAGACAACTGAATTGATGGAAATAAAAATCAAAGAACTATGAATCTATCCCCAGGTCATTGGTAAATAATCATTGGAAGAAAGTTATATCTTTGTTGGACACTCTGCAATAATCAATATTGTATCTCTGATAACTGATCTGTTGATTCTATATTTATTAAACAGTGCATATAATTGAAAGTCAGGCTATTATAAATATTGTATATAGTTGTTTAAAATGATATTTAAAGATATTATGTAAATGTTATTTTAATTGAAAATCAAAAATATTTGAGGGAAAAAAGATTATTTGACAAGGTAGCTAATAAAACCCCATATTCTTTAAGGCATCTCTGATTTTGGATAACTCCATATTGTCCTCATTCCTATTTTAATCTATTAATCCTTTGAATAAAACAGGAGGTTCTGCTGACTTCCATATGAATGAAGTATGCTTCTGAGTAATAATTATAGGTTCACAGGTTTATATGTAAGTATTAGGCTAGCTGCCCTTGCAGGCCAACTTAACCTAGCCAATTTTCCTTTTTGTGCTCAAAATAACCTATCCCATTTGATTTTAGACTGGCCTCACCCATCCTATAATCGATTATATATTACCCCTAATAAGAATAACTGGGATTATACCATAGATAATTTGAGGGGACCCATGCATGGGATAATGCATTTCAGAGCTGCCTCTGTCCATTAGTAGTGCAGGGAGCTGTCCTGGCATAAATTTTCTGTTTCCCCTCCATAGATCTACGTTGCTTTGAAAATGGACAGGGATAAACTTTGTTTTATGTGGAAAGGGAACCTTTTCCACAGCAGCAGCATCCTCTGTGACATATGCCTGTCCCTCCAAACTGTTCTTTTGATGTTGCAGAAGAGGTTTAGATCCCTAGACTGAGTATTTCTGATGTCATTTGACTTGCTGATGTGCAGTTAGTCCATTAGTAATGGGTTTAAGGAAGCTTTGTATATCAGACACAGGTCTCCTCTTAGCGGTCTCTAGGATTCCGAATATAGTGACAGGACTTTGAGTCGGTCCATGAAGGACATGTTGTTTAGGCCTTGTATCAGTTTAGTAAGGTGTCTCTGTAGGCATTCCAGTTGTTGCATGTAATGGACAGATACATGTCAAAGGGTGCATTATATAAAATTATTGGCCTAATGAGGGCTGAGTAAAGGGGGACAATGACATATCTCGATCTAGACAGAATCCCTTTGTTTATAAGCTGTGCAATATAGGACTTTTTCAACAATAAACACATGATGGTCAAAAGTTAGGTCATTGTCCACATAAGTTCCTAATTTCCAAAGAACAAGGTCAATTCTTAAGGGAGTATTGCCAATGTGGTAGTTCACTGGGGTAGATGACTTCCCAAAGGATACAGTAATGTATTTTTGGGCATTTAGTTTCAGGCCATGATTTTGACACTAGTTATTTGAGATAATCCTTTCTGCATGATGACTAAGTCATTTGAAGATTCAGTGACTGCTCCTAACTTACAGCCATCTGCAAACTTAGAGCCCTTTGACATTGGCTTTTACTTCAGAACAGTAGATGCCAAACAGGAGATGTCTGAGCACAGAACCCTAGGGGACTGCACTGGCGAATGGTCTCTTTGTGGAGGTAACTTCCCCTATTTTGATTATCTGCAGCCTATCTGTGAGCCAGTTGGCAATCCAGTGGGTGACATAGGGGTTTATTCCTAGTTTATTTAGCATTTCTTCTATGCCTGAGTGTGGAATTGTGTCAAATACTTTGGTCAGGTATATGGTGTGCACTGTTTTTGCTTTCATGCATTGCTCTGGTGATCTTTCAAAAAATCCACCAAGCTGACTAAGCATGACCTGCCCTTGACAAATCCAAATTGAAATGGGTCTAGTGTTTGGAGGTTCCCCATGTCCTGATTGTTAATTCCATAAGTCTTTTCATGGCTTTGCATATCATCATGAAATGGAGCACCAGCTTAACTATTTTTGTATTATAGGTGGTACATGAAGACCTCATAATACTATTTGTTTCACAAAATTAAAAGTAGGTCCCCATATATGGGATAACATGCTATTAATGCCCACAAATCCTCAAACTTAAGACATGCCCAGGATTACAATGCCACCCCGATATCTGGATGGAGTACCTGAAAAGAAATGAACTAGCTTCTATGAAGAATTTTCCAGTTATAAGTCTGCCATTTTTGAGATTCCTAGATAAGCTGTAATGCGTGTATCAAGTCAATCTTTACCTCTTCTGGTGATTTTCCCAGTTCCCTTTCTCACTGCACCCAAACATTAGTGTACTTGGCTAGAAAGACATCCTATGAATCATTAACTAAAACTGAAATAAGCTTGCTTATCAAAGCTTTACCTTGAATCAAAGGGTCTATATTATAACATCTAAGTCTTAAAACTTTGAATGTTATAATATTGAACTCTATGCACTGAACACTGAAAATAACAAAGCTGCAGAATATCGAATAATTTCCTAGGGAAAGTATTTGGTGGGCCGTTTCTGCAGCTTTGCTGTTTCCTCGACTGTGGAGTGAAGGTTATGGACCGGGTTAAGGTAAGTGTGCGAACAGATCGGGTTAAGGTGAGTGTGTGATAGGGACCTTAGGGTTAGGGAGCAGGTAAGGTGAGTGTGCAATAGGAACTTTAGGGTTAGGGAGCGGGTAAGGTGAGTGTGTGATAGGGACATTAGGGTTAGGGAGCAGGTAAGGTGAGTGTGCGGTAGTTATGGACCTTAGGGTTAGGGTAGGGTTAAGGTAAGTGGATAGCTAGTAGTGTATTTATGGTTTAGTGTAGGGTTTTGTGAAGTGTATGTGTGTGGATTATTTATTTTGGTGTGCTTGTGTTGTGTGTATGTTTGTCGGAACAGTAAATTTTTTCCCTGGGAAAAAGTTTGCTATTCTGAGTGTTCGATGTTATAGTCTTTCGATCAAAATGGTTTGATATCATAACATTCAAAGTTTTAAGGCTTCAATGTTATAATATAGACCTGAATCAAATGCAATAGAAAATTAATATTTCAGAATAGAATTTGCACTCCCAGTGCTCTAAGGTAATTGATTATACCATGCAACTGAAGAAATTTATACAATTTCCCTATAGGTAGGACATATTCCTTCTGTGTCTGACTAAACAATTGGAAACCCACAATGGCTAATTAAAACCCCAATCTGGTGAAATCATTCAACACCACAATGGACCTTCTTGTCACCAGGATCTGATGGGTAGAGAACATGTTGCTAACCTCTTTTTCTGTTGGACCTATCCTCAGTTCACTGTTTCTCTGTGATAAAGGTTCCCTTTGCATTTCTTCTTTGCTTTTGTATCTCTCCTTTAACACACAAGATAATGTAGTTTACTTTATTCAGGACATGAGTGTGGAAGCTCTTTCCAATATTGCTGAAACTGCATAGTCTCATGTGCCAGGTTGGCCATCTGGGACACTATATTACAATAAAATACATTATCAATCAAAGGAGCTGCCAGAATAGATACCTCTGTGCTGGGTTAAGACTGCTTTTATTGCTTTTTTAATACATTATTTTCTTGTTTACTATTATTTTAATGTAGTGTTATTTTAATGTAACTTTTGTTTGAAGTTTTAGAAGTTTTACTTTGATGCAGAAGGCAAACCTTGTGTTTCTTATGGTGATAGCTAGGGGATTAATTACTTGTGAACTGTGAGAGGAGCAGAAAACTAGCCTTTTTATTTACGAAAATTTGGAAAACCAGTTCTCTTGAGAGAGCGACCAGAAATGGTTTGTGATTAAATGTGATATTTCCACACCTTATTCACCTTATCCCTGTTGTGCTTTTGAATGTAACGTCAACATCTCATCCCACTTCTATCTCCTTTATTTCTTCTGTTTGTTTAATATTCCTCTGTGTCTTATTTGCCAGCTACTGTCCCACATGTTGCTTCTAACATGGTTTGTTACTTACTGTGCTGCATCTGCAGGTGTTTTTTTTTTTTTTGCTAGCTGCATGTGTTGCCAGGTAGTAGTACTGTATACACATATCACCCACTATTGACCTCCTCAGACCCCACTGCACTTTAATGCTCATGCTGAAGTGTGTTGTGGACTGCGATGCACTTTAAACTGGAACAGTTGTACACCTTAGGACACCTGTGTTATAGCATCTTGCAAACGTTTTCCTGCCTACATCTTGCATTGGCAATATAAGGTACATAGTGATAGCTTTGCGTATCTGTGCGTACACTGTTCATTGTATATAGTGTGTTATTTCCTATAGATCACCTAGTTGCTGTGTTGTTGGATTGCACAGCACATGTTTCACCATTTTCATCTTACGTGTGATCTGCTGATCATTTGCACATATTGATGTATGCATGAGCTACTTCCTTGGCTTATATGGCAGACCATGTGCTTTCTGCCTTATGTCTATCTGTGCTTCATTATTCTTTCTCTGTTATATGTTATGTCCTGTTGCATGCTCATATGACAGCATTGGCATACTACATGTCTGTGTGCTGCTTCTCTTTTACAGACTGTTGAGCACCTAATTTAAGCTATAGATGCTTGACATAGTATGTGGTTTGCATGCTACAATCTTCTAGGCTGCACATATGACCCATTAGCATGCTGTTTTTGCTTGCCATTTGTTCTTGCACTCTATTTGCTGGAATCCTACTTCTTTTGCATTATACCAGTTGCATGTTATGGACTGTTTGTTGCTGTGCATGCATTGTTTCTGTACCACTGTGAACTTTTGTTTTAAGTGCTATGTTGTTAAAAACCTGTCTTTAATTTCTGTTCATTTTAATGATACTGTTTGCATATAGTTTTCATGGCAAGCAACTGTATTGTTAGGGCACTCTGTTATACTATCTCTTGTTTTTCTATGTATCTTTGTACGTTTGTGTGTGTACATGCACATCTATGTAGCACATAACTGCTCATTGCTACTTGTATCCTTATAGCTTTATTGACTGCTTTTTCCTACCTCTTTGTGTTCTGAGTTATGATATCTAACATGATATACTACTACTATGGGAATTGCACCCGTCCTGCACTGCTCGATTTTGGCATGCTTCACATAACATTTTGTAGATATATGGTTGCATATTGTTTCATAATCTACTATTCCCATTTGCACAATGTAGTCCCTTGGCATTCAGAGTCTGCAACTTTAATTACTTCCTTATGAATCCCTGTGCATAACAGAAGGGCCAAACCGTGTCCGATGTTTGTATATCAGGGCAGAAAAATAATGTCACAAACAATTTTCCTGAAGGGGGTTGCTAACTCCCATGTGGGGGTACAGTTGCGCTATGTTATATGCATCCATCTGCTTTTTGCACAGATCAATGTAGGTTTATAATAACACTGAGATGTGCTGAGGTTCCTACCTTGATATGATCCCCCTGTTTTTAAAAGGAATATTAAAGTATTTGAAGCTTTGGAAAAAAGTAATGATATTGTGTTTGTTTCTGATTTATGCAACCTGCATATTTATTTGACAGCCATATGTAATAAAATATGTGCAGAATATGAAATCGTGCACCATTTTATAATGAGATTATTGTTATGTGCATTACTTTTTAAGTCTTCTTTGAAACATTAGTTGACTGTACACTCTGATATGGAAATTTATATTGCATATAAGAAAGTAAAGTAAAGGTAACTTAATAAAAATGTGTTTAAACACAACTGTGGCTAGTTAACAATGGCCTTTTGTTGTAGCAGATAAAAAGTGCCATGCAGGTAAATTTAGACCAGTGACCTGATATAAGTTTGAAGCCAGTTTCTTAAAATGGCTTCTTTAACTTCACCAGTGTTAATATATGCTTATGGGTCTTAACAATAAATGTTATAGTAAGTTATATCCCACAAATGCAAATGGCTGCAGCTATTGCAAACTCAAATGTATGATATACTTTACTATCCCATGGTCAAACTTACTGCTATCTAATTGCCTGGCCACATTACTATACCACCAAGCTTGCCATCATTATATCATTCTAATTACAAACATAATCATTTTTTGCAGGTGGACTGTACCCTCCTGCCTACCCTGATGTGGGCTTTACTCCCACTTTCCTGATTATTAAACAAACAATCATTTTGAGGTTCTACTCTGTAACATTTCCCTTTTTTCAAGTTAGTGCAACTTTCAGCTAGGATATTTAATAAATGGGGCATGGGCAAAAGTCCACACATCTGTAGTACAAAGGTGCTTCTATACAAAATTACTTTTATACAGTATGTTTGGGCATTTCAGCATTGGTACATTCATTCAAGGGATTCTAAAGCAGATCCCAAATTTCAGCCAGTTACAAATGTCAAATTACTTTGATGACAAAAATAGTTCAGGTAACTGGCAGCATGGCAACAACTCCAATAATTTATTAGTTTGTCTCTAGTGGATAGGGAGATAGAATTTTGTGCATAACCTAGATGATATTGGATGAAACAGCAAGCCCAGAACTGGAAGAGATGACTGTGTATGTAGGAGAAACATAAAGGCACTGAGACTACTTGCCTTTTAAGCATGACAGTCACATGCTTAAGAATTCATGCTCTATTTAAGTGCACCAATAGAGACAAAAGAGCCAAAGGAAATGTTTGTCTCAAGTGAGAAACAGAGCATCTGCATGCTTCTCTTTGGGTGGAGGCACTTGACAGTTCTGCCCAGTGGCCACTGCATGCCCAACTTCAGAGGCATAATGGGGAAAGTGTGTAAAATGGTTATAGCCAAGTTCAAACTTCTCTGACAGCAGTCTGATGATGGCACCACTCAAGATGCTCCACTCTGACCAAAATGGAAACAAATGGACAATAGAATCCTCACTCACCCAGAGGATAAAAAATGGTCAAATGGTCAGTAAAGTCACATGGGGGAAGCTTAATTGTCAGACTGCATGGCAGGAAGCAAAAAAAAAGGCAAAATTGATTATTTATGGAAAACTAAGCTCATTGATATAAGGGAAAACTTACCACTACGTATACCTAAACAACTACAGTTTTTGTTACATTTTTATGAAAGTTGTGTAGTTCCTAATTTATTGTGTTTCAGTAAATCTGCAAAAACATAATGAAACATTGCAACTCAGTTAAGTATCCAGGAAATAATACTATCCTCAGGAGATGACAGTCTCATCAAACTTTGGACACTCATAAGAACAAACACAGAATAGTTATTTTAGATCAAATCTAAAATTATCAAAATCACAAATAAATAAATAAATACACAAATAAATAAATAAATAATAAAACTGTGCTCCAAGCACCCCTTGCTAATTAATTATACATTCCGATAAGGGCAAATTCCCTGACCACACTGCATAGTGATCTACAAAAGGCTGCCAGGAAAATTTCCATAGAAAGGAACTTTCATTCATATGAATGTTGGCTGTTTTGACCTGCAACTCAGGGACTAATACAACCTACACTCTATTGCAAATCTCAACAGTCTCCAAAACAATATAGCACACTTGGTCTTAAAATTTCAAACTTAGATGTAGCTAGCTTTTGTAGTAAAGTTGCTGGATTTCATGCATGGATCGAGCAGCACATCTCCTAATGTCCTAGTGAAACATGGCTGAAACCAACTATCCAGCATAAAGAAATCATTACTCCAGGCAGTGGCATTACCAGATGTGACAATATCATAAAATGAACTGGAGGTTTGCTATCCAGTACCACAACCGTCTACGATTAGCCTTCTTTCTTAACCCAGTACGACAATTTGATAAAGCTGAACTATAGAGCTATTAGCCTGACTAGCCTCATCGGTAAGGCCATGGAATAAATCATCATGGACTTCATCAACAAAGACATAAGTAATCTCCAAACACTTGATCCAACTCAGTTTGGATTTGTCAAAGGGAGATCATGCCTGTTAAACCTGGTGGACTTCTTCGAGACAGTCACCAAGGCCCTGGACAAGGGGAAATTTGTGCATACAGCCTACTTAGACTTAACCAAAACTTTTGACACTATCCCCCACTGAGGCAATATTTGACAAACTCACCCAGCTAAGTATCAACCCTTATATTGTTAAATGAGTCACTAACTGGTTCACTTATAGAACCCATATAGTCAAAATAGGGAAATCTACCTCCAACAGCAGACCTGTAACCAGTGGTGTTCCACGGGGATCAGTCCTGGGACTTCTACTGTTTGGAATCTATTTCTCTGAAGTACAAGCAAAAACTAAAGGTTTGTGGCTGACAAAGTTTGCTGATGACTGCAAACTGGGAGTGATCATAGAATCTCCAAATGATGTCAACATCCTACAAGAGGGTCTTACATAAACAAATGATTGGTGCCAAAGTCACGGTCTTAAACTGAATGCAAAAAAATGAATTATCATCCCTTTTGTAATGGTGATGTTTTTGCTAACTACCACATCAGTAGCAAAACCTTAAGAACACACTCAGTGGTGAGAGACCTGGGCACACAGGTTGACAGCAACCTTACCTTTGACCACCATGTCTCCACAGTGGTAAGACGAGCATTCTATATTGCTCATCTTATAAGTAAGGGCATTGCCTCCAGAAAAAAAGAAGTTATAATCTCCCTGTACTCTTCCCTCATCAGACCAATAATTGAGTGCAACACTCCTTTTGGTATGTACCTTTCCAAGCACCTGCAGCAAATGGAGAGTCCACAAAGGTTCCTCACAAGGAAAATTATAGGTCTTCAGCATCTGTCCTGTGTGGATTGTCTGAAATCACTGTCACTTTATTCTCATACAGACTACTCAGAGGCGATCTCTGCCTTGCATATGAGGCAATCTCTGACCCTGCTTTACTGGAAATACTGCATCTTCGTAAGTCAAATGATACATGGGTTACTCACTCTAAAGACCTTAACCTGGTATGTGACAATTAATAGAACCTGGATGAGGGAAAGATTTGTCTCCCAGAGGTTACCACACCTTTCGAAAAGACTCCCACTTCATGTCAAACAGATCACCTTATTGACCCTCTTCAAGCACAATCTGGACAATTGGATGGGTAACCATACGTTCACCCCAGGGGTTCCACCTGTGTCCCTATTGGACAGGGGCAATAGGTGCTGATCATGGAAATAAGGGTAGAACTTGGCTATGCTTGTAAGGGCCCTAGGGCCATTAGCCTAGTAACTTCCTTGATCCTATGAAATCCTCATAGGCTTTTTTAGTCATAGTATACACAAAAGAACCTGATTCATAGGTATCTTTATAGCCCCTGACATGAATAACTAAATTATATCAGAAAATATTTTATCCTGGATTTCTTACAGCATAAAACAGGAAACAATAAGAGTTTGGGGGATTTTAACATGCATTGACCCTTCTTGTCATTTGCCTCCCGATAAATAAATATCAGTCTATTCAAGTTTACCCAACTAATTAAATATCTGGCTATATATGGCAACATTTCTGAAAAGGCAAGCACTCTTGACTGCATATTGACTACTGGCTCAAGGAATATAACTCAGTCAGGAATACTCCCTGATACCTTAAGACACCATCATACAACCTACATAAACATAAATTACATTCCCTTCAAAACCATACTACACAACATCATGAGAAATCTAAGTTCAATAAAGAAACATTTTCTCCTGCTTGGAAACTTTGCAACAGGGCAATTCCCAAACCTTGCATTGAGGTGAAGCAGAGGTATACTGTGATATCACTGTCACATGTATACCTAATCACACGCATTTCTTCAATGACAGCATTTATTTATTTATCTTGAAATTTGTTAACCAGGTATGTCTGACTGAGTCTTAGCCCATTTTCAGTGGAGGCCTGGGCGGAAAAGCCCCATACAGAATGCAATTACAAACGGAGGATAATAGTTATTACAAAAAGCTTTAGATACATGACATACGCCCTTATAGTATGACAAATAGCAAAAGACATATGGCATATAGTAGAACAATATGCACATCAGTGGGCAATGAGGAAGATACTAGGAACAATCAGTGGTGGTCACAAAAATTGTAGGTAGAGCACAGGGTATAGAGAAGTGCAGGTCAGTAGACTGTGGAAGAAATTAATAATTGGAAGAGTTAAGACCAAGCAGAGCAGAAGAGAGTAATTTATAGACAGAAAAGAAAGGACAAGGGTAAGCAGAGGGAAAAGCAGTAAGAGAGTTAGTCTGGGCATGTCTAGATCCAAGACTTTAGTAGGGTTTCTTTCAAAGCTTTTTTGAAGCTTTGAGTGTAGGGTAGAGTTCTAATGTTCAGTCAGAGTTTGTTCCAAGCTAGGGCAACTGAGTAGCTTTATAAGCATTGGCCTGTTGTTCTTTCTGGCTTATAGATTTCTAAGAGGAACTGGTCAGCGCTCTGAAGAGAGTGGTTGAAAGTATATAGTTATATAAGAGAGAGATGGCGGGGCAGGAGGAAGGTTTATTTAAGATGGAGTTATGGGGAGTAGGAGTTGGTGGGGAAATTCTAGCCTGCATAAGATTTGTAAAGAAAGGCAGTGGTGAGAGTTATAGGGTTGATTTGCAGTGAACTTAGCAACTTTGTTTTGAGTTCAAGCTTGGCCTTTAGAGAGGATTGTAAGTTGGACATAACTGGAGAGGCATAGAGAAGGCTGGGAAGAAGACAGGCAGAGGCAAGAGAAAGTCTAGAGTCATTTATGAGATATTTCTGATTTCTGTAAAGCAGTCCTAGTTTTTGATGTGTCTTCTTTATACAGTTTAACATGTGCAGATTAAATTTAAGTTGATTGTAGGTAATCGCACCCAATAGTTTGGTGTGTGTTTCAATGTTTATGACAGTGTGGTCAAGTGATGTGATGGTAAATAAAGATTTAAGATGAGAAAGAGATTTTGGCAGAAATAGGAGAAATTTGTTTTTTTTGGATTGAGTATGAGTTGAGTGTTAGCCAGTGTTCGACAGTGTGGAAGGAGGTTTGGGTTAATGAATGGAGATCAGAGAGATTATCAGAGGTGGAGATGATAGTGAAGTGTTCAGCAAATTGCATGAGTGAAGAGTGAGAGCAGGAAGTATGAAAACAGTTAGTGAAAATGTTAAATAGTAGTGGTCCAAGAATGGAGCCTTGTGGCATGCCTGTATTAACAGGGAGAAAGGGTGAGAAGGAAGAGAGCCATTTCACAGAATTCTGTCTGTTGGCGAGGTAGCCAGAAATCTGTTTCAGGGTAGGGTTACAAATATTAAAATGAGACAGTCTGGAATGGAGCTAGAGGGAGGAAACAGTGCCAAACTCTTTGGAGAGGTCTAGAAACAGACAGGAAACTAGTTTCTTATTGTCTCTGGCTTGTGTGATAGTTTGTGTGAAAGAGATTAGAGCAGTACTTGCACTATGGTTAGGGTGGAAGCTATGTTTGGTGGGTGTGAGTAAATTTTCCTGAAGGAGGTAGTTCAGGAGCTGCTTATGAATACATTTGGCTAGTAATTTAGAGAGGGGGACAGAATGGCTATGGGGATGTAGTTTGAAAGGTTAGTGGAGTGTCCTCCCTGTGGATACGAATAGTGAAGGATTGTTTCCAGATAGAAGGGACAGTAGATTCTTGGACAAAGTGATTAATTAGGATGGAGAGCAGGTAAGCTATAGAGCTAGCAGCAATCTTTAGGAAGAAGGGTGGTGGGTTATCAGCAGAGGGAGAAAATTGTTTAGTTTTCTGAATAAGAATTTATGAACACAGTGGGAACAGGTTTGAGTAAGAAGGCAGTTGTATGAGTTGAGGGAGGGTGGACAGGATAGGTTGGTGGTTTTACTATTCTGGGTTAATTTGCTGATGGTGTCAATGAAGTTTAAAAATGGTAGCGGTTTCCAGAGGAGAGTTGTTAGGAAAAGGTTCATAGGTTCATAGGTTCATAGGTAGGTACTAGGCTATTAGTCCTAGGGCCTATATAAGCCTAGCCAAAAAGGTATCCTGGATTTCGCCACCCAAGAAAATTATTTTCCTGTGCCCCTGTCGAGCAGAGCAACAGAAGTGATCCCTGGGGTGAATTTCCTATTTCCCATCCAGTCATCAAGATTTTATTTGAAGAGTGCTAATGAGGAGCTCTCTTTGACATAGATAGGTAGTCTGTTCCAGAGTATGGGAAGTCTCTGGGAAAGGAATCTATCCCTCCGGCATGTTCTGGTTATTGTGGTGACAAGGTTTAGGTCCCTAGAGCGTGTAGTTTGGAGGGATTGGGATTTCTTTAAGTGGCGCATGTCCAACAGCTCTGGGTTTGACATAGCTTTGTATGTTAGGCAGAGATCACCTCTGAGTAGGCAATATGCGACAGAGTAAAGCTGGAGCTTTTTGAGACGGTCTGCGTAGGGCATCTGTTTGAGGCCAGTAATCCTCTTTTGTGAGGTATTTCTGTGGCCTTTCCAATTGGTAAGTTGATTCTTGTAAGGTACATACCAAAAGGGACATTGTACTCTATAATGGGTCTAATGAGTGATGAGTAGAGGGGAACAATGACCTCTTTTTTTCTGGATGAGAAACCTTTTGTGATGAGGTGAGCCATGTAGAAGGATTTCCTGACCACTGTGGCAATGTGATTATCAAAGGAGAGATTACTGTCCACCTGTGTCCCAAGGTCTCTTATCACACTTTCGGTGTTAAGTAGACTACCACTTATGTGGTAGTTTTTGGGTACAGAGTTTTTACCAAAGAGGATGACAATACACTTTTTGGCATTGAGCTACAGGCCATGGCTTTGACACCAGGCATCTGTCTCATTGAGGCCCTTTTGTAGTATGTCCATATTGTTAGGAGTTTTGGTTATGGCTCCTAGTTTGTAGTCATCTGCAAACTTTGTTAGCCAAAGACCTTCTGTGTTATCTTGTACTTCAGAGAAGTAGATATCAAACAGGAGAGGACCCAGGACTGAACCCTGCGGTACTCCACTTGTCACTGGTCTGAAGTTGGATTTGGAGTCTGCTACTTTCACAGTGTGGGTTCTGTCCATGAGCCAGTTGGCAACCCATTTTGTGACATAGGGATTTATACCTAGTTTAGTGAGCTTATCTATAATTCCAGAGTGGGGGACGGTGTCGAAAGCCTGGGCGAGATCTAGATAATCTGTATGAACCACCTTACCCTCATCTATGGCTTTGGTGACTGCTTCAAAGAAGTCAAGCAGGTTTAGGAGACATGATCTGCCTTTTACAAACCCGAACTGGGTAGGGTCCAGAGTTTGGAGATTACCAATGTACCAAGGGATAGTTGAAGTAGGGTTACCAGGATACAGAATCTTATTTATAGTGTTAAAGATTTTTTTGGGATTACTGTGATGGCTTGATTGAGTCTTTAGATAGATGCTTTTCTTACCATTGGTGACCTGCTTTTTAGTGAGGTTTTGAGTTTTAACCAGTTTTTCAATGCATTATTTCTTTTAACCATTAGAGGGCATGCGGACTTTGATATCCATGGTGCAAAGTGGGGTTTTATTCTGACTTTCCTAAGGAGAGCCAGGGAGTTAGGAATATCAAGGAACATAGTGTTGAATTTGAGCACAGCTTTGTCAAGGGGTAAGTGTAGAAGAGAAGACTAGTTTATGGAGGAGAGTCTGTTGTTGAGCACTAGAGGGTCAGAGTTAGAGAGAGTATGACAGTCTTTGTATTTGTGAGATTTACAGTGTTGTAGGAATACCTTTGGATGCAAATGGGAGAGTGGTCACTTAAAGAATCAGGTAGTGTTTTAGGGTTGTGGTATAGGTTATCATTGAAGACAAGGATCCAGTCCATGATAGAGCTAAAGTTGGTTGGCTTACTTAACTGGATTGAGGTTGTGATAAGTTGAGTGAAGCTGTGAAGATTTATAGCTGAGTTAGGGGAATCTGAGATGAGGGTTTGCCAATCGATGTTGATGTCACCTAGTATTATAGTTTCATTAGATATGGAGTGAGTTAACCAGGAGAGAATATGTTCAAGTATGGGAATATTATTGCTGAGTGGAATATAAATAACAGCAATTGTAAGTTTTTTGTGGTTAAGTTTGCAGTTGACTGTTAAGAGTTCTGCAGTTGAAAGTTGGGGAAAGAGATAGTGACAGGGGACATGTTAAGTTGGTTGGAATAAATTATAGCTACTCGTGCACCATTTTTATGGACACTGTCTAGGCGGAAGACATTGTATCCAGTGGGGAATAATTTTGTTGTCACTGTTGTAGGGTTTAAGTTATGTTTCTGTTAGTTATTTTGTCAGGAGAGTAGTGGGCAATCCATGAGTGGAATTCACTGACTTTATTGAGAATGCTGTATACATTTAGGGAGTATAATGTTAAGCATTTGGAGGGGGAGTTGGGGTGTGGGGAGGATGGGGATGGGGAGAGAGTGTCATGAGATGGGCCAGAGAGGGGGCCTATGTTAGGGTGGATATCTTGTGATAGGAGTAATCTTTTGGTGATTAATGTTATAAGAAGAATTTTAGAGCAGAAGGTTATGTATTTAGGTCTGCTTTTTAGGCTGTGAGATGGGTGAAGGACTAGCTTAATTCCGAGTATGAGATGGTTAGTGTGGTTGAATAGAGTGGGAGTTATTTCAAAGGTGTGGGGAGTTTGTAAGTCTGTAGGTAGATGAGTAAGGGTAGGAGTAAAGTTCCTGGGAGATAATATAGTATGATAAGAGGACAGATGTGAGAGTCGAAGAAGAAGAGTAGTTGAGGTAAAGATGAACACCATTCAGGGGGTGGGTGAGAAAGTAAGAGATAAAGAAATTAGAGAGAGAGAAAAATAGGTTGAAAAGAGTAGATACGATACTATTTGAAGATAGAGGTGAATTATGAAGAAGAGACTAAATTGATGAGGGAGCTTTGGTGGTGTGATGTGTGGTGAGACAGAGTTTAATTCAATTAGGAAGTGAAGGGGTAAGATAACAAATGGAGAAGTGGTGCTTGTATGTAGGAGTGAGAGGTTGGAGTGCTGTGGGAGGTGTGAGGTAGGAAAGGGAAGTGTGGAGTAGTAGATCAATATGTGTAGTTTCTGGAGGGCGAGTGGCAAGATAGTAGGTAGAGAGATTTGATTGCAAGGTGGGAACAGGAAGATGAGGTCAAGAGGGGTGGAGAATAGTGTGACTAAAGATTAAATATAGAGTAAGTTGAGGTGGGTGAGAATTGGGGCAGGGTAGGGGAATGGAGTCAGACCGAGCACAGCGAGGGTGAACAGAGTGGGCTGCAATATGAGAGGCAGTCCAAGCAGCCTCAAAAAAACTATCTCTTGAAAGAAAGAACATCAGGTCAGTGCCTGCATTTGTAACAGAATAAGATATGATACCAGCCTCGGGTTTGCTTGATAATGGGTATGAGTGAAAATTAGTAAGTTAGATGTCTACTATGAACCTTGCGCTACTGGCTTGAACTGTTTGTCTAAATTATCCCAACAGCAGGGTATTCCAGCTATATGAACCCAAACAAAAAGAGATAAATAATAACACTAGCAGGAGAAGGGGACCCTAGCTTTTAGCTACCTAGTTGGTGTGCATGCCACTATCCTGCCTCTCTAAGTTATAACAGCTAAATTAATCACAAGAACTGTAGTTTAGTAGGGGGCTACTTATATAGAGTAGAATCGAACTGTTAAGCCCATACTGGGACACTTTCTTGCTGTAGGAGGAATTATTTAAAAGTGGCCAAACAACCTTCTTGTTAGCAGAGTATAAGATAAACTGTAAGATAAAAAGAAAACAAAGCTACAGTTATGAGAGTTAGAGAACAAGTAAGGGTGGAATGAAGTTAGGCAAAAAAACTCAAAGGGTAGATAGAGCCAGAAATACAGTGAAGCAGAAGACAGACCTATGCAGTACCATTAACTGAAATTCTGCAGTGCAGAATATATCACCTGGTATATATATATATATATATATATATATATATATATATATATATATATATATATATATATACTTAACAGTACATAACATCATAACTGCATATCTTAGTATAACACAAAAGTATCTGTACTTTACATACAAAATATAGGTTGCAGGTCATATAGTACCCTAAATGTTAAGCATAGTGGTATAGTCTTTTTTAAAACTTTCAAATGCTTCAACAACTTTTCTATATCAAAATGGCAAACACTTCTACAGTACAATAGAGTGGATGATAAAGCAAAGTTTTTATGTACAGCAATGAAACTTTTAGACTGCTAGTAAGAGTATGGCCACGGCACATTTAACATCTTAAAAATAGCCAGACTTTCATAAATAGATCAGCTCAGGTCTACCAACCATAACATAGACCTCTAAGGTTAACAGGGTTAGCTGATTAGTAGTGTGAAAACAAAGGCAGTCTTTCAGAGATAACTCAGCTGGAGTCAACTGAGTGTATCATATATGGCCACAACACTGCTGTTTCAAAAGCTAAGTACAATGCCACTCATTAGATATCATTGCCAAAAGGTATCATTTTAAACATTATACAGTAAATAGAGACATTATCTGACCTAGAATCAAAGTATAGTTTCAGGACAGGTACAACACTTATGTGGCGAGCCCATCAACCCCTGGATGCCAAGGAGAAGCAAACTAGTCTAACAGCATAACTTTAAAAATGGCGCCCATTGAATCTTAGGCAGTTCATACCCTCTGGACAGACACTATCAATGGAGAAGGGGCCAGAGCTAGTACAGTGCTAGGTTTAGAAAAAAGGCTAGGTGTGTACTAACAGATACAGAGTGAATGTAATCACGTATACCTGGTCATGCACTATGAGGTGCAGTCCAAACAGCCTCAAGAAACTATCTGTTGAAGGAAAGATCCTTAGGTCAATGCACGTGTTTGTAACAGAATAAGATAAGATACCTGCTTCGAGTTTGCTTGATAATGGATAGGAGAGAAATTAGTAAGTTAGATGTCTACTATAAACCTTGTGCTACTGGCTTAATCTGTTTGTCTAAATTATCCTGACAGCAGGTTAAATTCCAGATATGTGGACCTAAACAAAAGCAGATAAGCAATAACACTAGCAGGAGAAGGGAATGGGAGAACCTAGCTTTTTGCAACCTAGCTGGTTTGCACACCATTATCTTATCACACTGAGTTATAACAGTTAAACTAATCACAAAAATTGTAGTTTAATAGGGCGTCATGGACATATAGCACAACCGGAGTGTTAAGCCAATACTGGGTAAACTTTTTGCTGTAGGGAGAATTATTCAAAGGTGGCCAAACAACCCTCTCATTTGCAGAGTATAAGGTAAAACAGAGTAGAACCAGAGTGTTAAGGCAATACTGGGGACACTTTCTTGCCTGTAGAGGGAATTATTCAAAGGTGGCCTAACATCCCTCTCACTTGCAGAGTACAAGGTAAAGTGGCGAGCATAACAACCCCTGGATGCCAAGAAGAGGTAAACTAGTCTAACAGCATAATTTTAAAAATGGTGCCCGTCGAATCTTAAGTTAAATTAGCTCCATGGCTACCTTGTGAAATCAGAAGACTAATGGAAAATAAGAGACAGAGCCTGAGGACAAAGGGACTGGCAGTAGAACTGAAACTAACCATCAAATCTACAGACAACTGAGGAACTTCAGAAAGGTTCAGACACTCATAGATAAAATAAATTATTATAAAAACCTACAGCAAACCATCTTAGCAAACCTAAAGACATTTGGGCCACTAGTAGCCTACTAAAACAAGGCAAAAAAGATAAAACCCAAACCTATACAAACAGAATCTGATGCTAGTATTGCTTCCAGATTTAGTGATCACTTCATTGCTGCTGACATTTTTGTCTGCAGTACATAGACATTTAACCGTTCACTACTCTAATTATTTCATCCAGGGATAAACTTAATTTCTCATTTAACACAACTGCTGTTACTACTATCAAAAAATCCTAGTGAAACTAAAACTGACTACAACAGCAGCAGATAATCTTCTGCTGAATACATCAGAATTGCCAGCGATGTGTTAGTTGTCTGTACTTAAGTAATCCATTACTGAATCTTAGGTGTCATTAGGCTGGACAGAGTTGTATATTATTCCCCTACATATAGGAGGTCACGCCACAGAACTGTCATATTACAGACCTACTGCAGTAATCCCACCAGTATCCAAAATCATTGAAAAATGTATTCACACTCAACTATGGAGTTTTCTTCTAAAGAATAACTTATTGTCACATATGCAGCATGGAATCTGACTATGTCATCGTACAGACACACCTCTGCTATCCTTTATGGAAGACTGTGTAGAATGCAATATGTGAAATGGTAGGGCACCCTTTCTGCTTAACAAGCAATGCAAATAGGCATTGCCCAAGGCTCTGTACTAGGTCCTCTCTTGTTTAACATACTTATAAATGACACGTAAAGAGCTGCAAAACAAACCAATGTTATTCAATATGCTGGCGACTTTGCTCTCATATTAGCCTGCACTTACAGCCGTACTCTGTTACACAAGAAGCTTTCTTATTCATTTAAGACTGGCTGCAACAATCCTGTCTATTTGCAAACCTCCCAAATCAAAGTTTTATTACTTTCCCTGACTAACAAACATCACAAACACCTAAAATAAGCTATAACCAGAAAATGTGTCTCACGTAGTGTCGAATCTAGTAAACCCTTTTACTAGATCTTCCCTCTCTATGTTTAAGAAGAAAAGTACTTACAGCCAGCTTTACATTCTACTGTGGCCGTTTTTGAAAAGTCCTGTAAAAAGGACTGATATGGTTTATTAAATTTTCACTATTCACAATATTTTAATCTTTCCAAAGATGAATGGAATTTAGTGGTTACCTTTAGGAAGGGCACTTTTCTGAGAATAATGAAACCGGATAAAGGTGGGGGGATTGTTATTGCAGATAAAATTGATTACATTGGTGACATCCACAATTTGCTACAAGATATGGAGAAATATGAAACTATTTCAAAGAATGAAATTTTTGTGGCTTACAGGAAAAATTGATTTGTTTTAAGAGGATTCCCTAATACAGGGAGATGATTAATTTGGAGATATATATAATTTCTTACTAACCAAACAACCTTTTTTACCAACTGTTTATGGTATTCCTAAGGTACACAAAAACATAATTTTACCCCTTTACTATTTGATTGTTGCTGCGCAAAACTTGAAAATGTACCTGTTAGTGGTCTTTGTGGACCGTTTGTTAAAGAACTGTTTATGTGCAGCAGATTACATCTTGAAAAATTCATGGGACTTCCTCACTAAAATTAAACAAAGTTTTTATAGTGAAACTTGCTGTTTTTCTATAGTGGATGTAGTAGACTTATTCTCTTGTATCCCTCACCAGGTAGGATTGGAGTCATTTCACAGTGCAGTAGGTGAATTAACAACCTTATAGAATAGTATCATTAAGTTTGTTATGTACGTTATGGAGATCATTTTTTTTTAATTTCTTTACTTTTGTAGGAGAATTCTTCCGACAGGTTAAAGGAGTAGCAATGAGTGCCAGGTATGCGCCCATTTACGCCAACTTGGTGCTCTACAGCTGGGAAAAGTAATATGTTGTTAACAAATGTTTTGGTTATAAAATCATCAGAAAAGCCACTTTTTCTAATAGTTACCTGGATTTTGGTAGTTGTCACCTGAGATATGTTAAGAAAAACATTTTTAAAGGACAATTGGTATGAGCAGCAAGAATGTGTTCTGATTTAAATTTATTATTCCCTATTTGTAATGAATTACTAAAAGATTGGGTGCGAAATTCAAACCCCTTCTAGTTTCGAATTGGGACAGTAGAGCATCTCAAGCTTTGACAGATTGTTCCCTGAAAAAAATCCCATATGTTAATAGTTTAGTGATTACAAATAGACCACACTCTAAGAAAGTGAAGTGAGAAATATAATAACTAAAAGCTGGAATATTTTTAAGGTTGATGAGCACATTCACAAAACACTAGGTGACATCCCTGGATTTGTGTATAAGACAAGTAAGAGCATTAAAAGTTTTTCTGAGCACCAGATGAATACTGTCATTGTGAAGCAACACTTGGGTAGAAGAAGATGTAGGGCTTGTAACCTGTGAAGTTATGTGATTGAACAAAGAAAAATAAATGTGGGGATACCCTCACAAAAAATTCCCCTTGTCGATGGGAACTGTGGTTTGAAAGGGTTAGTTTATATAGCTCTATGTCCTGCTTGTTCAAGTTTTTATGTTGGCAAAACTGAAAGGGCATTTTCGTTCAAGAATTTATGAACATAATTATGCTATATTAAAATGTAATGCCACCAACTCCTTTTTCAAGCACTTATTGAATTTTTTAATTTTTCAAGATTTAATTTTGTTATCTTGGAAACTGTTCCTAAAGATCCATGGGGGGGGCAATGGGAGACTAAATTAGAACTCAGGCAACTTGTTTGGCAACTTAGACTAAACACATCAGAACAATCCGGATTAAATGATCAAATTTATTTGTCTTCTGTGTTGAAACTTAGGGCTGCTCAACTTTAATTTTGTAAGTTTATTATTTTATTTGTGTTTTTAAAGTGTAAGGTTTAAAAGTTGTTTTAACTAATAGTGTTTGTTTTTATTCTCATTTGAATTATATTATCCCTTAGTTGATTTCTGTCATGTGATTTTTTTATTATGTCATATGATTTTAAAATGGTATTTGAATGATCTAGTCATTGTAAGGAATGGTTCTGAAGAAGTTCCATTTGTAGGGATAAAAGTGCTAAACCATTTTATTGACATTTCTTGTATTTATTATTTTATTGTGTATTTTGCTGTTGTTGTATTGTGCTGTTTTTTATTTGGCTGATTAAAATAATTTTTACCAATTATCTTGGATTCTAGCAGTGTGTTTTTACCTTGAAGCTGAATGGAAGTACTTTTGTCAGTTGAGGTTTTACTGGTTGTTTTCAGCATTTTGACACTACATTAGCCCAATTTTCTGGTTATTGGTTTGCTTTAGGTTGCACAGTCATGTGCTGTTATCATTTTCTTTGGTATAACATCCATCAATGGAACTGAAATAGATCAAGTAAAACATATAAATCTCCTAGGTGTGATTATTGATGAAAACATAAAATTTGATCTACACATCCAATATATTATCCAGAAAGCTAACCAGAAACTTGACCTGCTACACAGGGTTAAGCCATATATCACTAACCATACATGAATACCTACACCACCATTTTTTTTACTTCCGAGGGTTCTGGATGTTTTCACCTATGGTTAGGTCAACTGTCCAAAGTGAAGCAAAGCTACAACAAAATTACTAAATTTGTTACTAACTTTAACTCTCTAGAACTCATCATTACATTTTCCTGAAGATGCTAACCTGGATAGGACTCCCAAAAATATTTTCCTATGTACAGTTAGGAATAGTGTACAATGTGTTATATCAACTAACAAGAGTCCTGTCCATCACTAACCTCATCCAGTGATATACCCCTACCAGAAACCTACACTCCAAGGACCAGTACCTAGCACTAACTCAAAAATGTTATAATAACCTTGGCAAAGCTCTCTTCTCCACAAGTGTATCCAAACTCTGGAGCAGCATTCCATGTGTAATAAATCAAGCAACTACTCTTTGCAACTTTCAAGTCATTAAATCTCGATTAAAACAGTGCCTAACTAATTCATGGCTTTGCCAGTGTTCCTTGCCACCAGGGTTGGCTTCACCCACCTCTGACTCCTAATTTCTGTTTCTTTCATCTACTTGTAGCAATAATAGCTGTCTAGAGCAATCCTATGAAAGAATGATTTTTCTCTTTGGAGTCATACATAACAAACTTTCATTAATAACTACACCCTATTTCTATGGGTCTATATTATATAAGCGAATGCACTATATTGTGAATGTTATATAATCGACCCACTAACTCTGAAAAAACAAAATGTTGAACAAACAGATCAACAATTTTTTTTCCCAGGGGAAACAAATGTTCCATGCTTTTGAGATGCTGTCATTTCACGTAAGGCAGTTTGATTAAGCAGCGTTTGCAATTTAGTACATTTGCTGACTTAATAAGGACCCATTTCTAAATACACCTCCCTTTTCCTTAGGGCTATAACACTTTTGCAACAGAAAATATAAAACTTTCTCATTCTTACCATATGTGTACAATTTTCACTATAATATGGGTTTCCACTACAGCTGTTATATTCTATATTCGATTGGTTTACATACCTTTCTAATCTAGGTAAACTGTATCATTCTTCTGTACATATGTTTATACCCATAAACTGCCTCTTAAACAAGTCTAAATGCCATTACTTAATCTTTTTACTCATTCATTATAAAACGGCTGTTTAATTTCTTTTCTACAAATTGCATTCTATGTAAAAATATTTAATTTACTTGTATTGCGTGCTATAATCTCCTTTGCATATAAACTTTAATTTGTATACAATGTCATATTATCCATATAAGTGCCCTTGCCTCATCTGAAAAAGGGGTGGGAGGGGGGGGCTTCTTATCCAGACTAAGTTTCATGGTAAAACAAAACAAATAATGAAATAAATATGATGCAATACATGGGAACTAAAACGTTACATATCACCAGAATGTAATATCTAAAAATAGTAAAGTACAAAAAAAGTATTTTTGTAAAGGATCTGTACCCTTAATGGTGGGGCTGTGTTCCATATTCTCAATCTCTATACATATGAGAGGTTACATAAACCCACCTTTTTCTTTTCGCGGATGTGCAGTATTAGAGACTAAAGTGTAATATCTGTGTCAGAGAAATGTCTGATGTACTAAAACATCAGTAAAGTAAGCAGACAACTAGGCAGTTACCATATGTTAAATGCTTATAAAACAACGGGTGATTAACTGCAATGGCTCCATTTCAGTAGACAATGATGATTATGATGATAAAGGCTGGGGCACATCAATATCCTTTTCTAGCTATAGTGACAAGTTCATTCACCTAGCACATTGCTTATACATTAAACATCAGCCAGCCCCTGTCATGAGGAGTACTGTGGAATAGTAAAATGTGATACTTCATGGTAATTACACATAACTAGACTTTTTAGTTATGGCTTGCTTGCCTTAGCAGTCCAGCTTTTATTTACAGCTACTGCTCATTAGTATGTTAATCTGATTATTACCTGATCACTATGGCACTCCTAGTTCAGTGTAGTATACCATATATAGTCAGTCTGTCATATGTGTATAGTAACAGAACTTCTGGAAGGGGAGCCATGTGGTCAAGGCTGACCCCCAACAAAGCTCATAGTAGTCCAGACATTTGCATTAGCTAGGGTGGGGAGGGTCTGCTCATCTGGGGCCCTGCAGTAACAGTACAGTATAAAGGTGATTTCAGCAGTATATGCACACACACCCATATGGTGAAAAAAAAAAGAAAAAATAATGTCCAGGAAACTATCAGCCCAATTAAAGCATCCATGCAAACTCTGAACAGATATGATTTTTAGTTAGTTATAGTCAAGAAGATTTAATTGCCAAAGCTATAATGTACTGCTCTTCTAGAGATCCTAAACTATATGCAAAGCATATCTTATTCCAAAGAGCTTTAAATAATGATGCAGATTTGTTACATTTTCTGCATCTCATGAGCATCATTTCCTTATTAACCGGTCCAGCAGCAGAAAGGATGCCATTCTTGAGCGCTAGTTCAACCTTTAAACTAATTTTATTAATTTATTTAATTTAATTATTTAGTTACTTACCATTTGTTAACTGGCATAGAACACCATCCCACATGCACTGCTTTCAAGCTCAACCTAGGAACAAATACTTTGCAAAGTAGTAGAATGAAATGTGAAAGTATGTACATAAAAGGAGATGACATTTTAAAACAAGTCTGCATCTTTTGTCAGCACAATTCAAGTAATTTTAATATTAATGTTATGATTACTCAGTAAAGTAAATAAAGAAATTAAGATGGATGTACAGCAGATAGTAAAGATAGTTGGTAGGCTGGAAGAGTAGATAGGAAAGGTTGAGTGGGGATTTTAAAAGTATGGGTGAGATGGGACTAAGTGAAGGGTGTGAGACGGAGTGGGATAGAGGAGGTAAGAGAAGAGGGATAATTACTTTGGAAGGAAAAATATTTCTTGGGGTATGAAGTCGTATTCCTACTAGAGCAGTTGGGCAAAAGCTCAATAAGATGGTAGATTAAAAAAAAAAAAGAGAGAGAGAGATCGAAAAGATGTGGAGGAGATCTAAATAAAATATTAACCTAAGGGTAAAGCATTTGTGTGAATGTTTTGTAATATAGGATTTTCTTGAGTTGCTGTCTAAAGTTGTTGAAGGTGGTGATGTCCACATCCCACAAATTAGCATGGAGTGATTCCTAAGTTTATGGTGCCATTCCTAAACTAATTTTCTTAAAATTACCCCCCCCAATAAAAAATAAAAAGTAAAAAAAAAAAAATGTATTCCAAAGCTGAATAAAATTACAAGTAAGCTTATAGCTCTGATGCTGTATCTTGGACCAGCATTGTGGTATAAACAGATAAAGCCTTAACTAAGGACCAGTTGATTTAAGTTTGATTAGTGACATGAGTATGTTTGATGCTGGCAGGGAAGGATGGGGTGCTCCCATCCCAGGGAAGTATATGTCTTGCCGCACACTTTGGAGAAGTGTGGTAACTGTCTGACCCCCCCCCCCCCCATGTTCGCTTGTTATATCTAAAGGCAGGTCATAAATGAAAAATCCCCTGGGGAAGCAGATAGCAATTAATGGCCTGACCCTCTCTTAGGTTCCATGATGACCCAAACCTAGAGTAGAGATAGTATGGGGTAGTAGAAGACCTTGGTGATGGATGGTGGAGCACTGAGTCTCTTGAAAGCATGAAGCAGAAAGGGAGGTGTGGAAACTCTGATGTTGCATCTAGTAAATGTTTTGACTAAGTATAACAGCAACCTTAAACTTCACCTTTAACATAACTTTGTCACCCCTACTAGTTAGAAGGTATGATTACAGAAACTTGAATTTGATTATTCTGTTATTTAACTTATGGCAAAATACTCTTGCTTCATGCCAGTCATATAATTTTATTTTCATGATTGTTGATTATTAATATGACTGTGATGTCAGTCCTAAGTGTTTATTAAATCATGAAATGATATGCTTCTGTGATTATAAATCAGTATGTTGGTAGGGTAGCTGGTATTAATACAAATGTTTATTTCCTCAATCATTGGACTCCTTCTCAAGCTTGCCACTGTGCTCTTAGTATGGTCACAACCTTTATATGGGTATATGCCCATCTTTACTTTGTCTCATCTTATTCCCTTATTTGTTCTTTTTTTAATAAAAACTATGCTACCACCTTCTAAATAATTCATGCATGTTTACTGTTTTATACTAAGTCATCACCTTATAAATAAATCCTGTGTTTTTTGTACATTTTATGTAGATCTGTATTTGCCCAAAACAGCTTCTTATAAAGTCTATAATACCTTTTGTATAATATGTAACTTGAATTGTGGCCGCTTTACAACCTGTGCTGGGTGTGAAATTGGTCATTTATGCCTACATCCTATTCTGGTAAACAAACAAAAAATAAGCTTAGGTCATGGCTGAAAAGGTCCTTAGACCATCTTTTTAAGGTAAATAGGTAAGCATGATGGGTTTTCTCTAGAACACAGGATTTTTTGATGGAATATCTTCAGTGCAATAAAGGCTAAATACAAAGGGTGGACACTAAGATGCTATAGTTGCCTATTTCCTGTAAGGATTATTTACGGAATCAGGCAATAGCACTTCCAGTAACAAACGGAATGATGAAACAGAAACTGTGCTGTTATTCTGTAAAGTGAATCAGTGATTTTATAATTTAGAACTAAAGCAAAAGTAACCAAAAATCACCTGTGCTGAATGCTTTCAAATTACATCCAAAATACAAATTACGGGACTGTTTTATCTTCAGAATGTAGAGAGTGGGAGATACAGAACAAAAGACAAAGTAAAGGTATCAAATAAACACTCACGAGGGCTAAAATGTTCCCTCAGAGAGGTTTCAGAAATACGTTAATGCCTTTTTGTATTTAATTCTTAGCAACAGTTACTAGTAAATGCAATCAACATCTGTATGAGTTCATGGCTGCTAAAAAGTTAATTTGTGGGCACAGACTTATTTTTGATGTGGTTAGCTTTACAGAAAATGACCATTCCTTTAGACTTGGATGAATAGTACTTAAAAGAAATATTCCTTTTTTTAATTCATTATGTATCTATGTGCCAAGAAACACTAGAATATGATGAACAAAATTCTTAAGAGGTTTGTCATCTGTTAAGTCTAAACGGAGGTCTGGAAGAAGAGCATCACAAAAAGCAGCCAGGACTGCAGCGTTGAGTTGTATCCTTCAGTCACGGAAAGTCAAATCCTTCTCACAGCAGCTGCAGATTTATTTGGATATCTCCCCACATAGGAGGGAAACCATTTGGCATTTCATAGCTATGTGAGAGCCTTTGATCTTTGTTGTGTTCCCCAGTTTGCAATTAAATTGCATTTCATTTCTGACAGTCACAGCAGAATCTGTGCATCAGAACAAAAGTATGTGTTATATTCTCTAGAACAAAAGCAGTAACTCAAAATAAGAAAACATTAGATAGCATAACAAATTTAATGCGCCAAGTTAATAAACATATTTCTTGAAATGGTTGTTGCAGCACATCGGTAAAGATTAATGCGAGGAAATATGAACAAAAACACAGCATTAAACTGTTCTGTCATAAAATATCATCAGCTTTCTATTATAATAAATGATGGAAACATCACTGCAACTGTACAAGGTGTAAACATAAATGTGACAGATTAAGTATAAACCTGTAAAAATAATTTCCTTGATACATGTGACTAGAAGTACTGCAGATGGAAGAAGACAGCAAATGAATGTACTTTTGTGCTATTAATTTAAGCCCTAGCATTCTCCATCTTCCAGTTTAAAAGGCTATTGCATTTCTCATACAGTAAGCGATTAAATAAACAAAACTTCCACATAAACAATGTAAGGTTCTCATACAGTCCTGGGTAATTCCTTTCTCTGTTAAAACTTGTTCATTTTTTCTTATACCAGTTTAATATTGTTGGCTGTTGCTTTGTTTCTGTTGGGTAGTCTGTTTTCATGCATTAGGTTTCATTGTGTTTCCCATGAAAGGTGTTACAGATTTATTTAATTATCTGTAGACCTAAACATTGCAGTCTTCACACTATTTTTTTTCAGTCTCATTATACCGTTAAAATGTGTAACTTGCTTTTTTTATGTTGTTTCATTTCACTTTTACTTGATATTCTTCAAGCAGTACAATGATAATTGTTAACCAAATAAAAAAAATGGAATGCAGGCTTAACTAACTGCTCAGATGATCAAAGTGAAGAGCAAAAGAGAAACTCTGTTAACAGTATAGGCACACTAAATGAAAATGTTTTTTCAGCTTATGCAAAATATTCAAGAAAATCGAATATATTTAGGAGTGACTTTACCATAGCCCTTAAGTTGCCCTCTACTGCCCCAGTTCAGTTGATTGGATCATCTCTTTTGTGGGTGAGGTTCTAGTGCAATGGGGTTGAAATTCATAGAACTATTCTTAAGTAATGCTGTGAGTGCCTGGGTTTTTTAAATAGTGCCTTGAAGCAGGATTAGGGATAGGGTAGGGGTACAGATCTGCAGTGACATCAGTACAGCAATGCATGCATGGATAGGGAAGGGGTAAAGAACTGAAATTATGTCATTCCATGGGGTATATGGTTACTCCAATTCATGTACACTCTGTTACAAAATTTTGTTCCAGTTGTGATGAGTCTATGAGTGACATCAGCACAAGTCCTCTGACAGCAAATACATTATTTCAGGTTTGCTGAAACTGGATTTCAGCAAAAAGCATATTATTTTGATGGGGGAGCAAGCCTTTCTTGCCCCCCCCCCATGGGGAGACACTCATTGCATTCCTAATTTATATATATGCTAACTCGACAGTCTCACAACAGTGGAGAGAAGGATAAACTCCTTATTTACTTAAAACTGATTTCAGTAATCTATTCACAGTAAGTGGGCTGGCATAATTCACAGCTGGATACCTACCACATTCCCAATTCATTCGTACTATAGATTTCTCAGAAAGATGTTATCCTTTTTCTTTATTCCACCAAGCATGGTGCCTCAGAAAGGTCACCTACACTTACTCAGTCTTTTCTTATTAGAGGTGACCTTTTTATACCCAGATCAGGGGCTGCAAAACAGTTGACACAAACTTGCTACTACTTTGCCAGCAAACTGCTCTGTTAAGCTAAGCAAGCTTGAGTGTGGATGCATCAGTGCACTGATCATAGCACTCAGTTCATAGAGCCCACCTCAGCCACAGAAAATGGCTGACATACAAAATAGGATAGTGAACCACAAATAGGAATATAAATTCATACAAGCCACCCAAAATGATATACTTAAACTGATTATTTTTTGGCTACATGAGTTGTTAGTCACATAGTCTGTAACAGGTAAATGTTTCCATGCTAAGGGGCATCAGCCAGACATATTAGATGACCTTGTGTTTAGCTTTATATTTTATGAAGATGTATCGCTAAAGGAATTGTTTTTTTGAATTTCCTTGCAAATAATGCACACACACACACACACACACACACACACACACACACACACACACACACACACACACACACACACACACACATACATGAGTGCATCTATTTTGTGCTCTTTCTCTCTGTATATATATATATATATATATATATATATATATATATATATATATATATATATATATATATATATAGGAGCGCTACAGAATCTTGAAAGACCAAAATCCTGAAGACCAAAATCCTGAGACCAAAATCATGAAAGCTCAAAATACTGAAAACTCAAAATATTCAAAACTTAAAAGCCTGAAAACACACAGGATACCAACACTCACTATATTCCAGCACAAATACATACAGAAACAAATAAAACACAAACTATATTACTGTTCTCCAAGTATAAGCAAGGGGTGCAAGCCCCCATGCACCCCCCATGTTGGGGGCTGCGCTCCCCATACCCCCTGCTACTTAAATATATCATCTCCAAGACTGCAGTTAGTGTAGTGAAGTGCAATCTTGGAGATGATATATTTAAGTAGCAGGGGGTGTGGGAGGTTTGCCCCCCACATGGGGGTAATATGTTTCTGTATGTACTTGTGCTGAAATATAGTGAGTGTTGGTATCTTGTGTGTTTTCAGGATTTAGAGTTTTCAGTATTTTGAGTTTTAAGTATTTTGAACTTTCAGGATTTTGGGCTTCAGGATTTTGGGCTTTCATGAGTCTGTAGCGCTCCCATATATATATATATATATATATATATATATATATATATATATATATATATATATATATATATATTTGTGTGTGTGTTTGTTGTATTTATGATCATATAATGGAACCAACAAAAGAATGAAGAAAAAAAGAAATTTTTCTGCACCTCCATATGTGTCATATCTCTCTCTCTCTCTCTCTCTCTCTATATATATATATATATATATATATATATGGATTCACTTTATATCCTCGAAATACTGAAATATCGAAATTCAGTATTTCAAAGCTATAAAGTCTAATTTTTGAAACCACGAAAACTCAGAACCGTGAGATTCAAAATCTCGCACACCAGAGATTTTGAATTTCACGCTTCTACTGCACACACACACACACACACACACACACACACACACACACACACACACACACACACCATCCTCCCCACACACAAACACAAGCTCTCTACTACATAAAAGAAGTGGGGCTGTGCCCCCCTGCACCCCCCCACCCCTACTTAAATATTCTCACTCCGAGGTCGCACTACACACAAACACACACAAAACACCACCACACAAGCTACATTCTCCTCACACACACACATCACAGCAACAAAATGCACTGACACACACCACAGCCCCTACCCAAACCCACACACACACACACACACACACACACACACACACACACACTTACCTGAATCCATAACCACAGAGAAACCTCAGAAGCATGAAATTCAAAACTGCTGGCATTCAAGGTTTTGAATTTTGTGCTTCTAAGCTTTCGCTGTTCTCAGGATTCCACTTTATGGGCTCGAAATACTAAATTTCGATATTTCAGTATTTCGAGCATCTAAAGTGAATCCATATATATATATATATATATATATATATATATATATATATATATATATATATATATATATATTCACTTCATAACACTGAAAGCTCAAAACACTGAAACTTCAAAATCTTGAAAACTCAAAACACTGAAAACACATATCATACATATACTGAGTTTAAACAACATAAATCATAACACGTTCCACTAAATGCAATCTTGGAGTTGATATATTTAAGTAGCAGGGGGTGTGGGGGGCACAGCCCCCCACATGGGGGGTGCCAGAGGGCTTGCCCCCTGCTTACACTTGGTGGAAAGTGCTATGATTTATGTTGTTTAAACGCAGTGCATGTATGATATGTGTTTTCAGTGTTTTGAGTTTCAGTGTTTTGAGTTTTCAGTGTTTTGAAGTTTCAGTGTTTTGGTCTTCTATATTATGAAGTTTTCTCATTTTCAGTGTTTTGAGTTTTCACTGTTATGAAGTAAATATATATATATATATATATATATATATATATATATATATATATATATATATATAAAATGCCTCTATTGCATGGCATATTATCACATCCCAGGAACACAGAAAAATTTATTTATCATTAAAAAAACAATAAAACTGGACTCCGGTGTGATAAAAAAAACCTTGTATTTATCATTAAAAAAACAATAAAACCGGACTCTGGTGTGATAAAAATAAACTTGTTTACTTGTGCAGTTGGAATAATGAGATAAACCAGTTTTGCTTATATAACCTTCATCAGTATCTCACTTGATATTTGATATTTAGTATAGTCTGTTCTGTTCTGTTTTTGTTTTGCATACACACTGTTGTGGCTTTTTCCATTTATTATTTTGGGCTTCTTTGACTACTTGTTGTTGTAGGAGCAGAATGCAGCTAGTGTGTTAACTTGTTTCTTATAGTAAAGTGAATAAAATGCTATAAGAAAGTTGCTAAATGTTCAGCAAATACCCCTTTCAGAACCCTCCACTGTATAGCACTAAAACGCATACATTGGTCAGAACTACCCCATCAACTAACATATACACAGCTTCTTACCACCTATAGAATTAGCCAGCATCCATCTGCTTGTCCGGCACTAAATATCATTCTACACAAATATGCTCCCAGACGGTCATTACAATCTAATGACCAAAAACTTCTGTCTGTCCATAAATGGGTTCAGGCACTTAGACAACAAGACATTTCCCAATGGTATATTTGGTTGGGGACATGTTACTAAAGTGACATTCAGCTGCAGAGAACTATGACTGCTGTGAATTCTTTGTGGACAAAGAGAAGAATACTGTACCATGCCCACAACTTCAATAACCAAATGCACACGGGAAAATAATATCCGTGGGCCCAAGGCAACATGGAACAGCAGGCAGTGTGGTAGGCATCAGCAGCAGGTTGGCCAGTGGGCATGTCAGTGGCAGTAAATATGCAGTGCACAATGGGCAGTGCCTTTATAACTGGTGTATGTGGACCACCACCCCCTTGATAGTGTCTAGGGAACATTACCTAAAATGCATACTGGAGCATAAAATTGACCACAGTAGCATGCAGATTTCCTCCATGCGGTAGCACACGTTTACATGTTGTAGTTACATAAGCATGTACTGTTGTGCTGTAAACTGAGCACTACATGCATTACTTCTTCTGCTCCCATGTGCTTGGTTATTAAAGCTGTGGGCATGACATTGTGCTTGGTTATTAAAGCTGTGGGCATGACAGTGTGTGCTTCTCTATACCCACAGGGATTTTGCAACAGACATATTTCTCTACAACTGAATGTTACTTCAGCTATGTGTCCCCAGCCAAATGTACCACAGGGAAATGTCTCACTGCCTAGGCATCAAATCCCTCCACAAACCTATTAAATCTGCTGGGCATTTTCTGTGTTCATACCATGTTACTAAGGTCTGGAACTCCTTATCTCTATTTGTTGGGCTAATACCCTCCCTGCCATCCTTCAAAACTGTTTTGAAAATATTTCCTAATCAAAATCTGGCTCTGTTCTTGCTCAACATCAGGAAAAACTATATCCCTAAATATGAACAAATACCCATTCATACCGTACACCTCTTTAATCTCCCTTTTTCACTCATTTCCTTACTTCCATCAGTTTCTCTCCCCTGGCTTTCTCTCTAAATATACCATAAGCCTGCTTTTCCTCGCACCTCATATTGCAGTTGTAGTTTGCATTAAACTAACTTGCCTTTAATTTGTCTATAAACTGGCTAAAATTTCTATAAGTATTAACTTGCATCTATTCTTAATTAATGTTTTCATATTATGTCTAATATGGTATAGGTATTTAAACTGTAGATGTTTTTGTATAATTTTTGAAGATTGTAAAATTGTTCTTAAAATGTTTTATAATACATAATACTTTAGAGCTTTTCTCCCAGGGCCTCTGCTGAAAATGGGCTCCTACCCAGTTGGACATTCCTGGTAATCAAATGTCAATACATAAGCAAATAAATAAATGAACTGTGTTTTTGCAATGATTTTAATTGGCTTCTGCTAGCTCTGGTGTGTCAGAATGATAGCAAAGAAGCGGACCAATGAGGAGTTGTGATGTGTTGTGGACTGATTTATTCTTACTACTTTTTTGAACCCTGCAAGTTGCTACCTCCAGACTGCTTTGCTATATACAGCAAGTGGAAGGGTGATCATTTTCTATTCCTTTGGATTGCTGTAACTTGTTGGTCTCTGTAAATGGTACCTCCGGTGTTTTTGTTGTCTGGTAGGTAGTAGAGGGGATCATTATCTATTTCTTCCTTAGCGGAATTGGTGAATAGTTATGGACTATTATGACTAAGGCTGATTTTGGGGTTTACTTTCATATCGTCGATCCCAACATGGGCGAAACAGCTTCTGCGAATTCTGAAGTGCGAACGTCTCCAACGTTGAATTCCACATAACTGAACGGCAAAACCTCGCCCCCTTTTGACCCATGGTAGTACTGGTGTGGAGGTGTGGCGCAGCCGGAAATGTCGAAAATCATCATTATTTCGACATTTTAAAATTTTCACGCTTTGGTTTCATGGAAATGGTTGAATTAAGTGGCCGGTCGATCATGTGTGATCGACGATATGAAGGCAAACCAATTTTGGTCATAGTGTAAGACGTGAACCTAATTATCTAAGTGGACTTAGATGATCCACAGAGAAATTTGCACAGCAATTTTTACATCTATAGAAGTAGAGACTGACATGATTGGATTGACAGCCTGTACTTGAACAGACATATTTTTTGCCTTTGGCTAACTTCCTCTTATGCTGTGGCATTTTTATTTGCTGACTAAAGTGAACACTACAGAGACTGCTTCCTTTGAACATGCCCTATTTGCAGGCGCAAATTGTAGGTTCCCCTAATCTGTTATCTACCATGTTGTGTGAAATCATTCCTAGGAGAGTTCTCTGATTTCTCATTGACTCAGTATTGGGTCATTAAGACACTATGGTGCTGGGAGATTTCAATATTTGGGCTGAAGATGAATCAGTGTCTCTCACCATAATTTCAGATGCATTATGAAGTGCTTTGGGTTTACTCAGGTAATTACCTATGTAATACACAAGTTTGGGTGGACATTGGATTTGGTCTTATTACTAGACTTGGTCTCTTTGAAACTGCGGTGGTGGTGCTGCGGTAGCATTGTCGCCTCACAGTAAGACATTGTCCTGTTCGATTCTCAGCTAGATCGTCTTCTGTGTGGAGATATGCGTGAATGGATGTACCTTTGTTGAAGGTTGTGCGTCAGGGCTGGCAACTCAGCACGTAAAAATCTACTGCCAATCATTAGCAGACCGGAGTTCAGCTGTGGTGACCCCTAACTGAGAAAAGCCGAAAGACACAACAACAACAACTAGACTTGGTCTCCTTATGATTGGTGGTTTAGCCAGTCTCATGATCAGACTACTTCATTGTTCACTTTGAAGAAATGTGTAACTGACGTAAGATCACTGATGTTAAGTTTCTCATTGCTCTCCCTCAGTTCCAACTGGACAGTGGTGCCAATTTTGTGGATGTACTGGTCAAAATGTACAACAGTTCCATCTGCTATGCTTTGAACTCCCTGGGTTTGATTTTTCTCTTTGTATTTTGAGCAGAGCTGGGAACAGGTTTGGGCATTGCTGGCATCAGGCTAGCCTTTTAGAAAGTTATGATCGAGCCTGACCAGCATTATGGTAATTATCAGGCTGAGATTCCCAAAAAAAGTCAGAATCCCTATTCAGGGAAATCTCTTCATCTGCTAATTGACAAGCCATACTCTTCTGGATGGGTGAGAGACTCTGCAACCCTGCTTGCTTGGAGTATCATTTACAGTCGGCTGCTTGATTTTTTTTTTTGACAAAATTGCCTTCATTAGGTCTGCTGTCCCTCCAAGTGACCCCATGTGTGGTTTAGTATGTCCTTCTACTTCCTTACAGTCTTGGTCAGTGTTCTTGATTCTTGATTTGGCTGAGTTCACTACCTTTGTTAACAGTCTGTGACCAACAATTTGCAGATTGGTCTCTTCTCCATCTAAACTGGTTTTGGACAGCTTTGATGCATTGGGTCCAATAATTCATAGGATCTTGGTTCTATCTTTGAAGGAAGGGATATTTCCTTCTGCCTTGAAGGGCACTTTCATTATCTCAACCCTCAAGAAACCATTATTGGATCCAAATAATTTAATGACTACCCACTCTATAATCTTTCATTCTTAGGGAAGATTATTGAGAAAGTTGTTTAAAAGCAGCTAGAAACTCATCAATCTTTTCCAGTCCATTTTTCTTACACACCACAGCACCAAAACTGTTCTGATTAGAGTAGTTAATAATCTCCTGATGGTCAGAGACCAGAGGTGCTCTCCTGTGCTTATCCTTCTAGATCCCTCCTCAGTTTTCGACACAGTAGATCATCACCTCTTAATAGACTGTTTAAATTCTTATTGTGGAATTTCAGATATGGTTATTGACTGGTTTGATTCTTACCTGTGTACCTGTACTCACAGAGTCTTCTCTGGACTTAGTCAATCCATGCCCTACTATCTTGTCTATGGGATTCTACAGGGTTCTGTTTTGGGTCACAATGTATGTTTCCATTTGAAGATATATTGAGGGGAAACAAGGTTAGTGTACCATAGTGAGGCAGTTGACACCCATATTTTTCCTGTCTTGCTCCTCCAAAATAAGATGGTGTGCATCAACGTCTGACTGATGACCTTGGTGCCATACAGACATGGCTCAATTCAAATGACTTAAAACTGACCATTGCAAAGACTGAGGCCATTGCAGTTCATGCAAGCTTGAAAGAATCTTCTGCTCCCCTTTGCCAAAGTATACAGTCTGCAGAGGAGATAAACATGAGTTTTCTCAAAAGGTGCATAACCTGGGAGTAATTATTGACTCCCAGCTGACATTTTGAGACCAGGTGTCCTGGGTGTCAGCTATGGTGAAGTCATCCTACTTCCATCTAAAGACTATATCCAGGATTAAACAACTTACACCTCCATCTGATCTCTCACATGTTGGTCATGCGATGGTCTCTTCCATACTAGACTACTGTAATGCCCTATACCTGGGACTACCTAACAATAACTCGATCATTTACAGATGGTGCACAATTCTGCAGCAAAGCTACTGACTGGTACCTCATTACTACCATATTACACCAGTTTTATATTACCTTCATTGGCTTCCAATTTGATATAATATTGCTTTGAAGATCTTTGTGCTAGTATAATTGTCTGTTTATGACCTGGGTCTCTGCTACTTGAAGGAGCTTACTGAATCCTATTGCCCTGCACATGTATTGAGCTCATCCTTAGAGGAGCTGCTGGCAGTTCTGCAGATAAACTTACAAACCTTTACATTTTGTTCATTTTATTACCAGTCTCCATATTTGTGGAATTTGCTGCTTATGTGGCTTCAGGAGTGCCACACATTTGCTGTCTTTAGGTAGTCATTAAAACATGCTTATTTGATTTGTTATATAATGATTATGACTGATATTTTAGGATGTTATTGTGATTGTGGTTTTTTGCTGTGCACTCATTTGTTTATTTGTCTTAAAGCACCTTAATGAACTTTGAAAAAATATATATATCTGCATTATACACATCCCCAAGTGTCTTCTTGCACTAATAAAATGTGCATCTGTATTTTTTGTAGTTTGAATGGTTCGTTTGGTGGTTAATGAAGGATAAATGCATATCTTAAAGTGTATTTTAATGTCAAATTATTATTCTACCCATTATAACTAATTGATGTACAGGGTTATAACTTTTTAACTGTGTGGAATGTTGGTATGAAATTCTTAGTGTAGACATTTAAAGGACTATATAGATATGACAACACTAAATTTCATCAGCACTAACTTTGCTTGGCATTTGGTTAGTCGACAAAATTTGATTGACTAAACAATATAATAAAAAATGTATGTGTGTGCATGTGTACACACGCACATACACTCAGAAAGAAAAATATGCACAAAATATGTATGTATTCATGCATGCATGACTACATAGATGAGTGCCATGGGAATGGTAGAATGCCTGATGTTGCTGAAAAGGGAATCAGTGGTCTGTTTTACTGATTCCCATTTTGTCCCTGTGAATGCTGTATTTCTGTGTGAGATCAACAAACAATGCGGTTAAGAAGTTCTTACTTTTCCCTGCTGCTCTTCAGTCTTAGAGCTGGTATGTGTGTGTTTAATACATATTAATATGATGCATATGTGTGTGTGTGTGTGTGTGTGTGTGTGTGTGTGTGTGTGTGTGTGTGTGTATGTGTCTGTCTGTGTAAACAATATATACATGATGGTGCAAGGGAGCCTTGCCACCCCTTAAAAAGCACTCATGTTTAGTTTGCTGCTTTCCATTAAATATTTCCTTAACTGAATGCTGTTCGATATAGTGTTGGTTTGATTTTAGTGATATACACACTCTCTGTCTCACCCTATATATATTTGTTTACCCTTTGGTATCCAGGAAAATCTAATTGAGCCAATGGCCCATTTTCATTGGAGGCCTGTGGAAAAAGCTCCACAACAGATTTGAAAACATTTAAACAGTAGCTGACATTTAAAGAAATGCAGGTAGGTGTCTGCATGAATAGGTGTGCCTTCTTTGAAGGTTGGGTGTCGGGCTGGCACCTCGGCACCGAAAAAATCTACTGCCAATCATTAGCGGACCAGAGTTACGCTGTGGCGACCCTAACTGGGAAAAGACGAAAGACATTCGTTTTTTAAACAGTAGTTGATGAGTATTTATATACAAGGGAAGAAAAGCCTTGCAACATATTAAATACTTTACAATGATATGGGGAGAAAGGCTTCATAAATCGCACACAAACAATACACATTTTACAATAGCTGATAAGTAAATTATATACAAGGCGAGAAAATCCCCACAATAGATGGAAACACAAACACATTGAAATATATTTACAGATTGTTACTAGGATGAACTATGATCAAGCATACAATATGAACTGCAAGTAGCAAGACATACTGCAAAGGTGGCTAGGCTATGTCAGGTAAACTAATTGTTTTTCAAAATATTGAATATATTTCTAATAATATATGGAGGTGAGAAATTAGAGTATCCTGCCATCAAAATAGAGTAATAGAATGAGATGTGGAGGAGTAATGAGCAGGAGGGACAACTAAGGACATGGAGAGAGACAGAGATAGGTTATTATTAGAAAAATGAGAATATTATGGAAGGACATTAGAGAGGCAAATAAATAATAGAAAGTGTTGGCTGAAGAGGGAGAAGAGCATACAATAGTAGCATGGTATCATTAAAATGAGTGCTTCCTTTGATGTTAGGCCATTACTACCTGGTAAGATATGGAGATGGTAGTGAATTGCGAGTGAGAAAGGCATAGTTATAGTGAATCGATGGTCATGCATTTGTTTTGAGGGTTGTGCAGGTACAGGTGGCAGACAGACATTTTTTTAGATTATTCTTGAAATTGGAAAGGTTGTCAGCATGCTTAAGGGATAAGGGAATAGAGTTCCTGGAGCGGGGTATATAGCTGGAATAGAGAGAGAGTTTCCTGCTGATAGATGTGGTTGGCAGATAGTGAAGATCATTTTGCTTTCAGATTGAAGTGGTCTAGTAGGGGTGTATGTATGTAATAAGGATAGTTGGGCTTTATTTTGTTCTCATTTGTATACTAGTTTGTGGAAATGGAGTAGCTGGGTGTGAGCAAGTTGCTTGGGTAATTCAAGTCAATAATCTTTTTTACAACAGTGATGGGTTCTGTTTGATGAGCTACTGGCAAATTTTGATATTTGTGTAGCACTGTTTTTGTTTATTTTGGATGGAAGCTTGTAAGTTAATCAGTACTGGGAAGCCATATACTAAAGTGAGGGGAAGGGTATAGAGGCTAGGTGCTTCCTGAATGAGTCAGTTAAGTAGTTTTTTGTTCTACAGAGTATCCCTAATTTTTGGTGAGTTTTTTTGATAACCTCAAATTTGGCTTGCATGTCTAATAGCTTTGTATAGGGGAGGACCTCTGTAGGAGTGTTATCAGAGAATGTAATTTAGACATTTTGGTTTAGGTGGTAAGGGCTTTTGGGAGGAATAATAGCAGCTTTTTGTGAATTGTGTAGAAGCTGGAAGTTGTTGAGTCAGCTTTCAACTGATGAAAATGACTCTTTGGTGAAGTCTTGTAGAGCAATTGGTTTACTGGCAGAACAGATATCATCATATTGTAGGAGGGATGCTTATGTATTTATTTATTTGTCTTTTGTTAACCAAGTTAGTCCAACTGGACTTGTGGCCCATTTTCAGTGGAGATCTGAGGAGAAAAGCTCCATACAAATGAAAAAAATAAAATAACACTAGCAATAGGAAAGATTACATCACAAGTAAAGTAATCAGCTTAGGTAACTACATACATTCATGCCATATATGAATCATCATCATCATCAGCCCCCTTTTTTCCCATTTTTTTCTACATGGGGTTGGGGTATCAAGTTAAATGTCACCAACTCTCTCTTGATTCAGTGCCACACTCCTGCCTTCTTCAACGCTCATGCCTGACTGTCGCAGATCTTCTTTTACACAATCCATCCACCTCTTTGCTGGACGGCCTCATTTCCTCTTACCTTCTTCCTCTCGCTCCCAAATCTTCCTCACCAGATTGTCTTCTGCTTTTCTACACATGTGCCCAAACCACTGTAATCTGTTCTCTTTGATCTTTCCTGCAATTGGATCTACCTTGACTTCTGCTGTTATGTCCTCATTTCTTTGTCTGTTCCATAGTTCCATAGTGTGCATCCTACCACCTTTCTCAGGCACTTCATTTCCATCACCTCTAGCTTCTTCAACTGTTCTTCCTTTACTGCTCAGGTTTCTGTAACATACAGTAGTACTGGTTGCACCACTGTCTTGTACACCTTACTTCTCAGCTTCTTTGGCATTCTTCTGTCTTAGACTACACCTGATACTCTATGCCAGATGTCTGCAGCCCCTCTGATTCTAGCTTTGACCTTTTCATTCAGACTACCCGTCTTCTCAACCACCCCTCCCAGATACTTGAAGCCGTTTGCCTATTCCACTATCTTCCCATCTATTTCTATTCTCAGCTTCTTTTGATTTCCCCAATTTCCTGCCATTACCACCATCTTATCTGTGCTTAGTTTCATGAGTACATATCACCAAAGATTCATGTGAAATTGACATTAACAAATCATAAAATTCAGCAAAAACAGTAGGTAAAAAGTAAAAGAGGTAGAAACCTGTAGTAAATATGTAGATTTACTAAAAGGCAATATAAAGAAATGCACTTAAAAATCATTAATGACCAAAACCAACTTGGTAGAGAGGAAGAAGAAGTATTGAAATGAAGGATAGAAATAGAGGGGTGGGGAGGAAAGATTAGGAGACTACAGAGAGTGAAAGAAAGCAGAAATGAGGAGCGACAGGGAGAAAGAGAGAGGGTGGGTGGGAAATTTAGTAGCTAAGGAAGAGAAAAGAAGAGATTTAAGTTTAGTATTTCTCAGTGGTACAGCTGAGGTGCCACAGTAACAGTTTTTATAAAGTTATATTAAAGTAGGGAGAGGGTAAATTGTTGTAATCTAACAGTTGGGTGAGTATATGTTAGGTAGGGTGGTGACAGGTGCAGGAAGGAGAGTTGGCAAGGTAGTTCTTCAATTCTCTTTTGAAATTAATTGGAGATTGGATAGAATGTAAACTGGTTGGGAGTTTGTTCCAAGTTTGAGATATAGAACATTTATAAAGTAAACTGCCTATTATTTTGTTAGGTCTGTAGGTGTCAAGTAGCAGTTGGTCAGCTGTTGGTAGGCTTGAGTTAGAGAAGTCCTTGAAGTGATGGATACGAATTTTATTTTTTATATATAGTAGACTGAGTTTTTGATTGGTCTTTTCAATGGACTGTTGGATATGATGGTCAAATTTCAGTTGATCATCAGTTGTAATTCCTAGAAGTTTGGTATGGGAGTCAGCATGAATTATAGTGTTGTCTAGGGAAGAGAAGCAGAAGGAACTTTTAAGGTCAGACATAGATTTTGGAAGGAGGAGAAGACGCTTAGTTTTCTGTGGGTTAAGGATGAGTTGATTATGATTAATCAGTGCTCAATGGTGTTAAAAGAAGACTGAGTGAGGGAGTGGAGGTCAGTAGGGTTGTTGGAAATGGTAATAAGAGTAGAATCATCGGTGTACTGTATCAGAGATGAGGTGCAGCAGGTGAGATTAGATTGTTAATAAAAATATTAAAGAGAAGGGGGTCTAGAATGCATCCTTGTGGTATGCCTGTTAGGACAGGTAAGAAAGGTGAGCAGAAGGTCTGCCATCTGACAGATTGGTGTCTGTTGTTAAGATAACTAGAGAACCAGTGAGTAGTAGATGCAGAGAGGTTGAGTTCAGTTAGTTTAGTAAGAAGCTTAGGGTGGGAGACTATCAAATGCCTTGGAGAGGTCAAGGAATAGGCATGACACCAGTTTATTGTTATCTCTTGCCTCTGCTAAAGTGTGGGTGAAGGATAGAAGGGCTGCGGTTGTGCTGTGGTGGGGCCTAAATCCATGTTGAGAGGGGGGGAGGTGATTTTCCTGGAATAGATATTTAAGAAGTTGTCTGTGAATGCATTTCTCTAGAATTTTTGAGAGAGGAGAGGATGGCTATAAATCGGAAATTGGAAGGGTCAGTGAAGTTTTCTCCTTTGTGAAGTGGAATTGTATAAAAGGATTTCCAAATTTCAGGGACTAAGGTTTCTTTGATAGAACAATTGATAAGGATTGAGACGTGATATGCTATTGTACTGGTTGCAAGTTTGAGAAATTGGGGGGTAGATTGTCAAAGAAAGGAGAACAAGGTTTAAGTTTCTGCAAACAGGATTTGATATAAGCAGTGGGAACAGGTTTCAGGGAAAAGGTTGATTGGTGGCAGGTTGTGGAGGGGGTGGGGTTGTTATTTGCTATTGTTGGGGGGAGTTAGTTTGCAGATAGAGTCAATGAAGTAATTGTTAGAAGGGTAGCAGTTTCAAGAGGTGTTTTATTGGGGAAAGGGTTGGGGCTAGAATTTGTCCCTGGATGGAGAATACTCCTCATGGTGTACCAAAAAGTTTTCTGGATTTTAACTGTGGGTAGATTGAGCTTCATGCTAGAATTGTTTCTGGTCTCGGATAACAAGTTTTTTAGTAAGATTTCTAAGTTCTTTGAATTTAAGGAAGAGAGAAGATTTTGACTTTGCCCATTTTTTCCAGGTAGTGTCTCTAAGTTTCATAGAGGAAAGGGCATTTTGGAGACCCAAGGTGTAGGATTAGCTTTGATCCTAATTTTCCTGATGGGTGCTAGGCTATTTAGTATGTTTAAGAAAATATTAGTAAACTCAAGAACACCATCTTTTATTGGAAGGTCATACAGGTGAGACCAATTGACAAGATAGAGTTGGTTGTTGAAGGTTTCTGTGGTGAAGTTGGGCAGGTTGTGACAGTTTCTATAGATGTGGGTTCTTGATTTTTGAGAAGGTACTGTTAGTATTGAAATAGGGAAGTAATCACTTAGGGAGTCTGGTAAAGTGGTGGGATTATGGTACTGATTAGGGTTGGAAGTTAAAATCCAATCAAGGGTGGAGCTGGAGTTTTTATTGATGCAGATGGGAGTAGAAATAAGATGACTGAAACCAAAGAGGTTTATACTAAGGCTAGTGGAGTGTGAGGAGAGTTTATTCCAATCAATACTTATGTCACCTAGTAAAATTGTCTCATATGATAGATGTTGGGAGATCCAGGATAACATAGATTCAAGAACTGGAATGTTGTTGCCAGGACGTATATAGACAGATGCAATTGCAAATTTCTTGTGTGGGTTAAGGTGACAGTTGAGAAAGAGGAGTTCTGCAGGGGAGAAGTCAGGAAGGGGTAGGGAGAGGGCAGACAGGTTGAGCTGTCCTGAGTACATGATAGCAACACCTCCCCATTTTTTGGAGAGTCTGTCTTGCCATAATATGTTATAGCCAGGGGGCAGAATTTCAGAGTTTGTGATATGAGGTTTGAGCCATATTTCTGAGAGAGTTAAGATGTAGGGAGAGTGGTAGGCTATAGAAAAAAGAAAGAAAGAAAGCCAGAAAGTAAGCTGTGTAGTTAATTTAATAAAGCACAAGACAAAACAGACCGGTTTCGGCTCAGGAGTTAACCTAGCCTTAATCAGTGTAACAAATACAAAGCATCTTGTGACCATATGTATACAATATCCTTAATTAGTATTGAAATGTTATTGGTGAGCTCATAAATATTCATTCAAACCTGGGCTAAAAAGCCCTCCTAATTTAACAATCCACTTCTTTTCCATGGCATTCAATTTTGTATGCCAACCCGTTTTATGATAGAGGGTGGTAGGCTATCCAAGCATGTGATTCTGAGATTTTGTTTGATGTTTGGTGAAGTGTAGGTTGTTAGTAAATATGTTTCAAAACAGTGTCCCTAATATGGAACCTTTGAGAACACCTGTTTTGATAGGTAGGAAGAATGAATAAGAATGAATTCATTTAACAAATAATGTGCAATTTTTTCCATATGGCTGGGAAATATAATTCCTCAATAGACCTACTTATGAGAATGAATATTAGTGTCACAAAAGGGTGATACTGCCAGCCCAGCTATCTGGAATTTTGTAAATAATTATATGTCATTTGTGAATATCAACATGATTTATATAGAAGTGTGACAAAGAGATACTGCCAGCACAGCTGTCAGGAATTTTGCAAATGGTTATGTGTCATTTGTGAATGTCAACATGCTTCATGTAAGATGCTTGTGTTACAAATGTATTAGAAATGTATGTTATGTGTATATCAAACTTGTTTGTACAGATGTGTTTTCAAAAGAGTTTGTAAAGTACTGAGCTTAAAAATGTAACCACAGTGTAGCCTAATGGAAAAGAACAGACATGTACATGGACTATTTTAACTGTTTAAATGTATATATTTTAATAGGGGAAGCTAGAACACAGGAGGTTAACTTCAGAAAAATAGCTGAAATTAAATAACTTTATGGCAGCAAGGAGACACAATGTCTAAAACTATGGAACTTTCCGTATTGACTTGGAAGTGTTTTATTGTTTTATGACTTTCACCATTTGCTAAAAGATCTGAGGAAAAGCCCTTGTCTATGTATTTTCACAGGTAGATGCTAAATACTGCCAGATTTAAGCAGTGGGGGGGGGGTTACCTTGGGATAGAGTCAGATCACAAGAAATGATGTCATTCTACAAGCTATCCCAGCAGTAATATTTGAGATATTAATTTAAGAACTCTCTAAGAGAAACAGCATTCTGTAGTCTGACCAGAAGACTTATTTGCCACACATTTGCCTTGCTCTGAGTAAGTAAGTCCAGGGAACAGTATAATTCTCTTAGATATAGGCAGGAAGATAGCAAAGCTTAATTTAGATGTTGTTCTTTATTTATTTGAGACTGTCCTGCAATGTTGTTTTAAATATTTCCTGTGAAGTTGAACTCTGATGTCACTGTAAATATATACTGAGTATTTCCTTGTTCTTTTATTATTTATTATTAAATATATTTAAACATTTCATTGTGGCTGATCTGTCTAGCGATATTTAAGTTCTGAGAGTACTTGCATATTTATTTGGTGTCACTGTGGGCCACTCCAAATAGCCTTGGTCTTGGTCAAACTACCATTTGCATTAATAGTAACATTACACAGTAAGATTGGATACCCTTTGTTAAGGGCCTTAAAGTAGCTGATAAGGGGTTCTGGTGGCAGTGATAACTACCTTATATGTTGGGCAAAAGGAGTCATAACTAGTGAACCTGTGCCAGCCTTTCCCAGGTGTGTGTGTGTGTGTGTGTGTGTGTGTGTGTGTGTGTGTGTGTGTGTGTGTGTGTGTGTGTGTGTGTGTGTGTGTGTGTGTGTGTGTGTGTGTGTGTGTGTGTGTGTGTGTAAAGCAAATATCCAAATGTGTGTGTGTGTCAGCTACATGGGGCTACATTGTCTTGACACAACAATGGTTCCAAACTACCGCCAGAGGTTATATCTTATGTTAGTAGATGGAAAACAGGCCACTGGTAAGAGAAACACAGCCACTGACCTAACCATTGTGACACTTGCAATGGTTAAAGAGGAGCACTACTTGCTTGGGCAGTCTACTCCAGTCAGAGCTTTAGGAGGGAACCCATTCCAAATACCTTTGGCTAGGGTTCACCTTGACTGGGAGGGTGTAAAAGGAAGCAAGCGAGTGGTGTGTTTGAGGATATCCCTGCAGATGTCCTGATAGGGAATGATTTTGATAATGCAGTACCTTGCATGCATGCAGTTACACACAGTCAGGCTTGGAGACAAGCATGTGGGTCTGGTAGCCTGGGGGAGACCCATATAGACTGCACACTTGAAGCTAGGACTGGTGAGGTGGCTATATCAGGGAGGGAGCTCCCTGTAGCAGTGAGACTGAAGGTGAGCCACAGCTGCTGGTGGGTACTGATGTTCCCTTGGACAGAGTGACTGCAAGGGCAGAGGTGAGTAGTAGTACCCAGGTTGACAGTAAGGCACCTCTGTCAGAAGATACCAGACTTCCTGCTGAAGGGGAGCTGGGAAGGGTTACAAAGAGAGAGTTTAGAAAGGCTCAGCTGTCAAACCCTACATTACAAGGCTTGAGGGAGGAAGCCAGAGAGACACATGATTCTTAACAAAATGGGGAGTCTGTATACTGGTACAAAAGGTTACTGTATAGAGAGTGGACCTCTGAGGGAGGGCAAGAGGGTGAGAGAACACAGCAGTTGGTAGTGCCCAGAGCCTACTGTCTGGCACTTCTAGCCATAGCCCATGAAATTCCCTTTGCAGGTCATATGGGCATAAGGCTTACCAAGAGACACATTATGCAAAGCTTTTATTGGCCTGTGATTTTCAGGGATGTATCAGAATACTGCAGGATCTGTGAGTAGTGCCAAAAGATAGACAAGGCAGGAGACAAGGTGAAAGCTCCTTTGACGCCTTTGTCTGTGATTGAGGAGCCATTTCAGAGGGTAGCTATGGATATTGTGGGGCCTCTGAGTACCCCAAATTCCACAGGGAATAAGTATATCATAGTGGTAGTAGATTATGCTATGAGATACCCTGAGGCAGTGCCTCTGTCCTCCATCGAGGCAGAAGAGGTAGCAAATGCTTTGTTAGAGATTTTCAATATGGTAGGTTTCTCAGAAGAAATACTGACTGACAGAGGTGCCAATTTCATGTCAGACCTGCTGGCTTGTCTATAGGAGTGCTGTGGGGTGAAGCATCTAAAGACCACCCCCCCAGCATCCCCAGACTTATGGTCTGGCAAAGAGGTTAAACTCTACACTAAAGACGATGCTAAGGGAATTTTCAGACTAGTTTGACAGGGAGTGGGATAAATGTTTGCCCTATCTGTTGTTTTCTTACAGAGAGGTACCCCAGGAATCCACAGGTTTTTCACCCTTTGAGTTGCAGTATGGTCATAGGGTGAGAGAACCTCTAGATTTGATTTGCAATGAGGGGAAGGGGGAGTGTGAATCCCACAAGGAGTCTGTTGTGGTATATGTCTTAAACCTCAGGACAAGGCTCAGGGAACTTATGGGCTTGGCTCAGGAGAACCTGGCAAAAGTCCATCAGCAGACAAAGGTTTGGTATGACAGGAATGCTCGAGCTAGAGAGTATGCTGTAGGGCAGCAGGTTATGGTTCTTATTCCTGTCAGACACAACAAGCTGCAGGCAGCTTGGGAGGGACCCTTTAAAGTGCTAAGGAAGATCAGTGATGTTTACTACATGGTAGAACTGCTAAGCAGGAGGTAGTGGCACAAACTGTACCATGTTAACATGATGAAACCTTGCCATGATAAGGAGGGCCTTGTGCTAAGTATTTGCAGTAGAAGGCAGGAGGAGTCTGAGGGGGATCTATGGTGACAGGGAGCCAGCCAGCAAAATCCCAAGTTACTATGGTGGGGCCTAGGGTTGTGGGCATATGATAAGACAAAGCAGCACTGTACTGGGGGTCAGCAATGCCAAGGCAGCTGGAATTTCAAGAGGGGGAATGGGGTAATGTATTCCCAGTTAGGCTCATCCCTCTCAAGGAATGTTTCTAATGTGTCACTTGAAAAACTAGCTTGAGTCTTTGAGGAGGGAAGAAATATCACAAAAGGGAGATACTGCCAGCCCAACTATCTGGAATTTTGTTAATAATTATGTCATATATCATTTGTGAATATCAACATGATTTATATAGAAGTGTGACAAGGAGAGATACTGCCAGCACAGCTGTCTGGAATTTTGTAAATGGTTATGTGTCATTTGTGAATGTCAACATGCTTCATGTAAGATGCTTTTGTTACAACTGTATTAGAACTGTATATTATGTAGATATCAAACTTGTTTGTACAGACATGTGTGTTGAAAAAGGTTTGTAAAGTACTGAGCTTAAAAAATGTTACCACAGTGTACCCTACTGGCAAAGAACAGAAATGTGCATGCACCACTGTCACTGGTTACATGTATATATTTTAATAGGGGAAACTGTAATACAGGAGGTTAACTTCAGAAAAATAGCTGAAATTAAATTACCTTATGGCAGTGGGAAGACACAATGTCTAAAACTAGGGAAATTTCTGTATTGTCTTTGAAGTGTTTTATTGTTTTATGACTTCCACCATTTGCTAAAAGATCTGAGGAAAAGCCCTTGTCTATGTATTTTCACAGGTAGATGCTAAATACTGCCAGATTTCAGCAGTGTGGGTTTTGCCTGGGATAGAGTCAGATGACAAGAAATTATGTTGTTCTGCAGGCTATCCCAGCAGTAATATTTGAGATATTAATTTAAGAACTCTCTGAGAGAGACAACATTCCATAGTCTGTCTTGGGCCTGACCGGAAGACCCATTCACCACACATTTGCCTTCCGCTGAGTAAGTCTAGGGAACAGTATGATTCTCTTATAGTCTGGAATATAGCAAAGCTTAATTTAGATGTTTTTCTTTATTTATGACTCCAAAAAAAACGAACAAACTGGATACTAAACAACAAAACGAAAAGCCACCAACTGGATACGAACCAAATTTATTATAAAACCAAAGCGAACTTCAGTAGTTGCATAAACAAACAAACAATAAATTGTGCAAACTTCAGTATTTGCATTAACGAACAATCAATAAAATGTAAGCGCTTTCATTTCAGTAATCTTAAACTTCATCAGACACTATTTTAAAACACATCACTTCCTTTTATAACTTCCTGTAAATAAAAAAAAAACGCCATATGGCTCTTTAAATTCGCGCATGCCTCATAGTAATAAATAGGGAAATAGAATCTAATAGCTATCTATACACTGAATTTTGCATATACTCAAAAGATATACTTACATTATGAATCAATAACCAGATTATAAGTGGATTAACCCTATAGAAAATATATTATTGTATTATATAAAATGAATGTGTAAATAAGTATATATAATTAAAATAAATAAATAAATTTAATTATATTCAAGCTTGCCTCCAATAATAATTTAAATATAAATATTTTAAAATATTTATTTAAAAATATTTATTTAAAAATATTTAATAAATATGTATGATATAATAATTAATGATAATTTAATTAAAAATCTACACATATATAATAATAAATTATTTTATCTTAATCTTTAATTTTCTTTCTGTTTAATGCCTTAAGTTTTAGAATTGGGGCTATATTATATATGTGTAGATTTTTAATTAAATTATCATTAATTATTATATCATACATGTTTATTAAATATTTTTAAATAAATATTTTTAAATAAATATTTTAAAATATTTATATTTAAATTATTATTGGAGGCAAGCACGAATATAATCTAATTAATTTATTTGTTTTAATTATATATACTTATTTATACATTCATTTTATATAATACAATAATATATTTTCTATAGGGTTAATCCCCTTATAATCTGGTTATTGATTCATAATTTAATTATATCTTTTGAGTATAGACAAAATTCAATGTATAGATAGCTATTAGATTCTATTTCCCTATTTATTACTATTAGGCATGTGCGAATTTGAAGAGCCATATGGCGGGCTTTTTTGAATTTACAGGAAGTTATAAAAGGAAGTGATGTTTTTTAAAATAGTGTCTGATGAAGTTTAAGATTACTTAAACGAAAGCGCTTACATTTTATTGTTTGTTCGTTAATGCAAATACTGAAGCTTGCACAATTTATTGTTTGTTCATTTATGCAACTACTGAAATTCACTTTGGTTTTATAATAAATTTGGTCCGTATCCAATTGGTGGCTTTTCGCTTTGTTGTTTTCTTTATTTATGTGAGACCATCCTGGAATGTTGTTTTAAATATTTCCTGTGATTTTGAACTCTGACATCACTGTAAATATATGCTGAGTATTTTCTAGTTCTTTTATTATTTATTATTAAATATATTTAAACATTTCATTGTGGCTGATCTGTCTAGAGATATTTACATTCTGAGAGTACTTGCATATTTATTTGGTGACATTATGGGCCACTCTTAATAGCCTTGCTCTTGGTCAAACTACCATTTGTATTAATAGTAACATTAAACAGTAAGATTGGACATCCTTTGTTAAGGGCCTTAAAGTAGTTGATAAGGGGTTCTGGTGGCAGTGATAACTACCTTATAGGCTGGACAGAAGGGGGCATAGCTAGCAAAGCTGTGCCAGCCTTTTCCCGGTGTGTGTGTGTGTGTGTGTGTGTGTGTGTGTGTGTGTGTGTGTGTGTGTGTGTGTGTGTGTGTGTGTATGCGTGTGTAAAACAAATCTCCAAGAGTGTGTGTGTCAGCTACTTGGGGAGGGACACGAAGCACTGGTTGAACAGAGAGCATGTTGGAGGACTTGCCTTGGAACTCTGGCTAAGGAGTCAACTCTATAGCTGTGCCAGTGGGGAGTCTTTTTGGGGATCTGCAGAAAGAGGGAGATACCAGCCCTGTACTGATTGTGGTCTCTGTGTGCTCTCAAGAGAAATTGCGGAGAGCTGCATCTGGTAATACTGTGCGTGTACCTTGTCATCCTCTCAGCGTACATCCCCCACTGGTGACAGTGGTGAGGATTGAGGCTCCTTGATTACTGGTCCAGTGGTGGGGCGTCACAATTGAAAAGGAAATTGATGTGGCTGCTATCTTTAGGAAATCTCCAGGATTGCCATCTGGAGCTACTGAACTTGGTTTAATTTGTTTGAGGTATTTCTTGATTATTCTGATTGATGCTGGTTGAAAGGAAAAAAGGTATTAGTGGAGATGGGAAGTGAGAATGAGAATGATGTGGTCATATTATTAGAGGAGGTTAAGTCGTTTTGAGTTTGGTTATGATGTAGTTCAGTGATGTGAGAGATAAAGTAATCATTAAAAGTGTTTGCTCTTCTGGTGTGCAATGGGGGTTGGGGTTTGCTTGTACATTTGACAAATTTGGTTGTACATTTGACCCATTTGGTTTTAGATTCGAACCAGGGTATTTTAAATATGGTGATCCAGAACTGTGTAGACATTTTTGTAGCATCTTTTCTGCAAATTGGAGTGATAATGTTTTTTAAGTTTTATCTGGCATTTTATAAGCTATAATGTGTATATTACACTCAGTTGCATGCTTGTATACTCAAGAGCAACAAGATCAACAAAAAATGGTCAATTAAAAAAGTAATCTTTGCCCACCCCCCATTAATTATATATACCGACTCTGAAATTGCTGTACAGTGGGGAAAGGACAAACTCCCTGATCCCTATTGTTTGCAATCTCACACTGAAAAAAAAATGCTGATGATGCTCAGTCATCTGATTTTTAATTAGTTGGGCTAAGTTTTTCATTGCAATGATCGCACCATTCGATCACCTTAATGACACCATCTCTCTCTCTCTCTCTCTCTCTATATATATATATGTATATGTATATGCAGTGAATATAAAAAGTGTACACACCCCTGTTAAAATGCCAGGTTTTTGTGATATAAAAAAAAATGAGACTACAATAAATAATTTCAAAACTTTTCCCACCTTTAATGTGACCTATAATGCAGACAATTCAATTGAAAAACAAACAAAACTGTTAGGTGAAAAAAATATAAAAAATAAAAAACATACAATAAGCTGGTTGCATAAGTGTGCATACCCTTAAATTAATACTTTGTTGAAGCACCTTTTGATTTAATTACAGCATTCAGTCTTCTTGGGTACACACCTGCCATCAGTTAGAGACTGATTAACCCCAAATAAAGTTCAGCTGTCCTAGTAGGATTTTCCTGACATTTACTCAATTCCCTGCTACAGCAAAAGCCATGCTTCACAGAGAGCTTACAAAGCATCAAGGGGATCTCATTGTTGAAAGGTATCAGTCAGGAGAAGTGCACTAAAAAAATTCCACATCATTGGATATACCATGGAACACAGTGAAGACAGTCATCAAAAAGTGGAGAAAATATAGGACAACAGTGATGTTGCAAAGAACAGGATGTCCCTCCAAAATTGATGAAAAGGCAAGATGAAAACTGGTCAGGGAGGCTGCCAAGAGACCTACAGCAACACTTAAGGAGCTGCAGGAATTTCTGGCAAGTACTGTTTGTGTACTACATGTGATAACAATTTCCCATATTCTCCATATGTCTGGACTATGGGGTAGGGTTGCAAGACGGAAGCCTTTTCTTGCACATAAAAACATCCAGGCCCAGTTAAAATTTGCAAAACAATACACTGTCTCCCAAAAGCATGTGAGAAAATGTGTTATGGTCTGATGAGACCAAGGTTGAACTTTTTGGCCAGAATTCCAAAAGGTATGTTTGGTGCAAAAACAACACTTCGCATCACCAAAAGAACACCATCCCAATAGTGAAGCATGGTGGTGGCAGTATCATGCTTTGAGGTTGCTTTTCTTCAGCTGGAACTGGGACTTTAGTCAAGGTGGAGGATATTATGAACAGTTCCAAATACCAATCTTTTTTGGTCCAAAACCTTCAGATGTCTGCTAGAAAGCTGAAGATGAAGAGGAATTTCACCTTTCAACATGATAATGACCCCGAGCGTACATCCAAATTAACAAAAGAACGACTTCACCAGAAGAAAATTAAAGTTTTGGAATGGCCCAGCCAGAGCCCTGACCTAAATCCAATAGAAAATCTGTGGGGTGACCTGATGGAGGTTGTGCACAAGAGATTCCCTTGCAATCTGACAGATTTGGAGCACTTTTGCAAGGAAGAGTGGGCAAATATTGACAAGTCAAGATGTGCCATGCTGACAGACTCCTACCCAAGAAGACTGAATGCTGTAATTAAATCAAACGCTGCTTCAACAAAGTATTAGTTTAAGGGTGTGCACAATTATGCAACCAGCTTATTGTACATTTTTATTTTTTATATTTTTCCCTCTAACAGATTTGTTTGTTTTTTAATTGAATTGAACATGTTATAGGCCACATTAAAGGTGGGAAAAGTTTTGAAATGATTTATTGTGGTCTCATTTTTTATATCACAAAAACCTGGCATTTTAACAGGGGTGTGTACACTTTTTATATCCACTGTAGATAGATAGATAGATAGATAGATAGATAGATAGATAGATAGATAGATAGATAGATACATAGATAGATAGATAGATATAAAATATAGATAATGTATACATTCAATAACTTTTTAGAACCATGTAAAATGAGGTGATGACATGTTCTTCATATAATTATAAGCAGAGGTTTATTTAATGTTACAGTTTGGTATATGCATTTATTTTAGCTGAAAGTATTAAAATATAGATGTGCTAGTTTTTACCATATTATTATTATTATTATTATTATTATTATTATTATTATTATTATTTTGATTATTTGTTTTATTTTATTTCCATTTGTTGACAGGGAAAGTTTGACAGAGCAAAAAAAAAAAAAACTTTTGAGCAGAAACTCTGAGAGAAAAGCTCTACACAAAAATTATACAATGCCATACATTAATATAAGGAAGAACAATTCCATCTATAAAGGAACATTTGCAGTACAGAGACATAGACCATTACCAAAGAGAAATTTACTGTAAATTCCTACCATGTTACTTTTGTAGAAATTATGCTAAATGTATATTTGCATGTATTAAATTTTTTTTATACATCCAACACTATATACTTTTGTTTTTGATTGTAAACAGTTCTGCAATGAGGTGCCATCAAATGAAGGTAAGTAGTCCTCCATTCTCACAACTACACAGGATGCCTATGCAATTCTGGGATATGAACCTTGCTTTCATCCTTCAGCTGAGAGCCATGAAACTGGCAGAGGACTAAATTGCCCTGGCATATAATTTAAATTGAGCACTTCTTGTAGATCATGAATAACCATTAAAATCCAGAAGGGTTTGTTTTTCTGGAACTGAGAGATCTTTTTCACATCCAGATTTGGTGCTCAGCTATTTTAATTTTGGATAAGATTTCTATATGCCATTTCATGACCTCGGAAAGGGAATGTGCTTTACCCTTTCCCTCTCATTCACCTTAAATAAAAATGTACTTGAAAGGCATGAGGAGAAAACTCAGTCTGATCTTAGTTGCCCCTTGTTGGCCAAGCTAGCTGTAGCTATCCTTTCCATTAGTGAATGCATTCTGGTCCTTACAATTGCCTAGCATGGAACATCTGATCATCTGTCAACAGGAGAGCATCCTATATCCCTGCCTTCATATATTTTCCTAACAGATTACATGCTGGCAATATAATAGCAGTGTAAGAACTGTTTTCACCTGAAGTGGTGTGCATTATAAAATATTCCAGAAAATCTTATACACACACACACACACACACACACACACACACACACACACACACACACACACACACACACACACAAATCTGTGCATAACAACAGAAATCTTTGTTTTTGTACTCATGGAATTATCTTAATATCTAGCAAGTAGACATTCCTTTTGTATTTAACTATTTGCACACCTGCCAAGTTCAAGCTTTTCTTTTTCATTCATTGGGTTCATCTTTCAGCTATGACAGATTGTATACCTTAGGAGCACCACCCCCCTTTGTTTTAGAACTCTTGAAAAGGGTTTCATATATGAAAACACATTGGAAGGTTATTTTCAACTTGTGATATTTAAATTTCATCTTTAAGCAATTTTCTGTGTCTCTTTATCTTTGAAGTTCCTTTCTTAGTGGATATTTTTGTTGGCCATTGCCTTGGCCAGAATAGTATATGTATTGTAAACTTTGGTTCTTTGGTTCTTAAGCTCAAGATATTATCTCCCCTCAGGACACAGTGGCCTTGCCCTCACATTCCACTTTTTCTGGGAAACATGATACCTGATATAGCAGAATAACTTGTCACTCTTTATTACTACCCTCCAAATCTAGGGGAGGGGTTTCAGATCTAGGGGAGGGTTACTAATTCTAATGAATGCCTGAAGGCAACTATAGATTAGGTTATTTCTGCTAAAGGCATTAGAACAATCAGTTAAGGTTTTTGTTTTTCTTGGGAGGGAAGAACAACACATCTTTCGTTGGGAAAAGGAAAGTAAAGGTTTGGAAAAGCCTTGGCAAGATAAGGGTGGACTGAGAATAGGCAGTGTAATATAGAGAAAAAGCAAAGTGCATAATGAAGCATGCTTTTAATGAATTTTCATTTGAAATTAATTTCTTGAAGAGATGCAGATTATAAATATTAGTTTTTCCTCAGATATAATTCCAGCTGACACTGCAGTCACTAAAGATTTATTTTTTAAGCATCTTGGTCAGTTGCCTAAGCAAGGCTTGAAATGCTAATGAGTTTAAGCCTTTAATCCTGGATTTGATTTCCTCCATCTCCATCTGATGACATACAACCACCAGTAAATCAATTAACCAGACAATCCTTTCAAGTTGCCCTTGCAAAAAAGGCACTTTTATCTATCTGATTTACCTCTGTCATAAAAGTATATATATAAACAAGCAAGAAAACAAATGAACAAATAAATAGTGCAATGAAAAACTAAAATACGTCCACTGTAAGTCTCTCTAATGCCTCTTGAAGTAGTTGCTCCATTTGAAGGTCACTAACAGATGCTTATAGTTCAGAGAACCAGCAATATCAGCATTAGGCAAATAATGGAATTTCTATAATAGTAGAAGTCGTTATGCTAATTTGTTCTACAATATGTAGAAGTTTTTGGCATCACATCTGCGGGAGTGGTTAAATGCATTTCAGAACAAACGTGAAATTTAAACTGTGCTATTTAAATATGCATTGTATTTTATCTGAATTTGAAGGCATTAGAGCTTTTTTTCTGTTGATCTGTTTACTAAGAACTGTTTACTTGTTATAAAGGAATAATACCATGGAATCATTGTATAGTAGTATAGACAGACATGTGGTAAATTATTAGGGATTCATTCCTGAATTTGTCTGGTAAAGATTTTCTCCAAAAGCTGGATGCATTTCATCCAATACCAACCACCTCCCAGGTTACACAAAAGATCAAGAAGAAAAGGCAAATTAGAACTGGGCCTAGCTTGAGAGATGGCAGCATTTTCTCACTAAGATAATCAAGGGTTTTTATCCAGACTTCCATAAATCACTCTCATCTCTTTTCTGTTTACTACAGTCTCATGGGAGGTCATCTCCATCTAGCCTATAGAACCTTGAAGGATCGAGTCATGCATAACTTCCTGCATAACAGCAAAACTACTAATACCCTAAAACCCCTCTTTTATGGAATAAACTTCCTTTGGATATAAAACAAAGTAACTTCCTACCCCTCTTTAAATGTAACTTGGATGAATGGATTGGCAATTGTAAATATGCTCAGAGTCTGGTCCCTCAAGCCCTCACTGAAAAAGGATAGAACTATGTATAAATTAAGCATGGCAGGGCTAGCCACCCAGTGGTGTAAACTTTGGCTCTAGGTGATTGTCACTGTTAAAGTGACACTCCAACCCCCATGTACAAAAAAGGGAGAAAGGGGTTGTGGATGGATGGATGGAACTTCACCGCGTAAATGGGTACTTACAGTTAGGGATATTGTGGCTATGCTAATAATTGTCCTATGGGTTAATAGTCTAGTACTGACCTATGACCTAAGAAAGGGGATCAGTAGAGAAGCTACCCTGTAGGAAATGTGTACATACTATTCCCTAAATGTGATCTCCCTATACCTCACCACCCTAGAACAAATCATTGTATAGCATGGGGATAGTGAAGAATATTAGTGTCAGCAAGGTGGAGGTCAAGCAACAATACTGAGACTTTACCAAAACCAGAACTTTATTGGGAGTTGCTTTTACTTATGCACAATAGCCCTAGTGATTATAAGAAGGGGAGTAACAGGCAGGAGCTAGATACCTTATTATATCCATTTCATTTCAACTGTTTTTCTTAATTTTTATTTAAAATTTGTTTCACATAATTACCTCTGCAAGAAATACAGCCTTTGTTATCATCATTTCATAACAGGACTTTTCTTACTTGTCTCTTACTAGACTGCACACTAGTTTAAGTGGTGTTTATTGATGGCATGACATACATCATAATAAAGTTCTTGTCCAAGTATGTAAGGGTTGTATATTTAATGATTGCACTATCATGTGTGAGATCTGATTGTCTCACTTCTAAATGCAGGTTAGTATACTTAATGATTTCACCGTCATGTGTGAGATCTGATTGTCTCACTCCTAAATGCAGGTTAGTATACGAAATGATTTCACCGTCATGTGTGAGATCTGATTGTCTCACTTCTAAATGCAGGTTAGTATACTTAATGATTTCACCATCATGTGTGAGATCTGATTGTCTCACTCCTAAATGCAGGTTAGTATACTTAATGATTTCACCATCATGTGTGAGATCCAATTGCCTCACTCCTTAATGCGGATTAGTTTCTCAGCTTATCAGCTTTGGTGCAAATCACATACAGGCAGTCTAACATTATGCTTAAGTCTCTGTTATGACAATCCAGACTTCACCTCCCACTACCCCATAACACCCTCATAATGCATGTTAACCCTGCCTCTGCCTTAACCCTAACTCTATATCTTACCTTAGAAGAGCCCTTTCTGTAAAACCGCTACTGGATAAGACAGCTCAGGCATGCACTGCATACAAATACATGCTTGCACACATGTACACACCCTTGCAGCACACAAACACATGCACGCACATTACTAAATATATCTCTTTCCTGCTCTTACTCTAACTGTAACACATAAACAAACAAACAAACAAACACACGCACACACGCACACACACACACACACACACACACACACACACACACACACACACACACACACACACACACAGTCCCTCCCATAATACAAACCCAATTGACTCTTTCGGCAAAGCAAATATTTGGCAAAATGGGCATTAAGTAAAATGAACATTTGGAAGAACATAATTTAATTTCACTTTATGAACAGATACACATTTGATAAAGTTAATGAGACCCACACACATACTATATATATCATAATAGTTGTTTTGACTGAATCAGATTTCTCTGAATCACAGTTGACTGAAAACTTGTTTGACTGAATCATGAATAACTGAACATTGTAATGTAAAGAAACAATGGTTGCCTTGTGTTTTTTTTCCCTCCTTTTCTCATCTGCTATGTAATAGAGGAATTAGTTTTAAGTAAGGGATATGGGGGGGAGGGGTGGAGGAGGGCTTACCTCCATGCAAAAAAGCACGTTTAGGTATGCTTGGTGAAAGAATATTTTTCAGTCAAAAGTGATTCTGTTCAATGAATATTCAGACCAGTTTGTGATTCAGTCAACATAAACCAACCTCTCTCTCTCTCTCTATATATATATCTATATATATATATATATATATATATACAGCTATATCTATTTATCTATCAATGCTATACTTCCTCATATATATATATATATATATATATATATATATATATATATATATATATATATATATTAATTTCTTAAGAATCTTTATTTGTCAGTTTAATATGGATAGCCTTGATGAGAATTCTAAATTTGGTCTAAGGGATGATTTTAAATGATTTTTTAAAATGGAAACTAGAGAATCTAATTTTACATGTGATTTCTATACCTAGACTGTTCACAATTTTTGAAGAGTGTTTCAACCTTTTAAATTCTGAATGACAAACCATAAGAGACATGATGTGGTAAGCCCACTAAGAAAATGTCTGTTATATTTCTTAGCTATTCTCTTTGGAAGGAAATCAGTGAAAAGTATAAAAAGCACCCGTAATACTTAGGAAAATATGGACACACAGCTAGAGGAAATTAAAGTTTTTCTTTTTTTCCATCAAATATGAAAATCTTCTTTCACTCACCTGCTACATGACATAAGATATTAGTGAAATGGTAAGGATCTTATAAAGTGCTTACATTTTTGGTTGCTGATAATTATGAGACTGAGACATCTGACAGGAAAAAATAATCTAAAACAGATTATATGACATATTCATGAAGAAATTAGTGGAAAAAGCATGTACTGCTACTAATCTATTTTTACCAGAAACTATTAAGCTACATATGGCTCTAATTGATGACAGACTGAAACAAATTATGGCTGCTGGTACAGTAATGATAAATGTTTCCTTTGCCTGCAAACCACTGAAATTTGAAGCATGTTAAAGTCATTTAAAGCTGCCTTTGTCACAGTGTTATGTCGAAATAATGGTTTGTGTTAAGTCTTAATATTAAGGAATGCTTATACTGTCATGTGAAAGGGCTGCTCTGTAACCTATAGTACAGTTAAAAAAATAAATATTTAAGAAACTGAAAAGCAAGGAACAGATGGATATAATACAGAAAAAAAATTGAGAAGTCTTTGTTCCTTTCAGCTGTTACTGTCAGTGAAAACATTTTGTGTGTGGAATTTGTATTGATTTTAAGAAACATTAATCAGTTAACTACATTTAAAATCTAGCCTATACCCACTATAGATGGCTGAATGACCAAAATGGAAAGTGCCTACTATATCTCCATGTGCAGTGTTACTAAAAATGAAAGAAAACTCCTATGGATAAAGACACAATAGGAGTTTTCATGTGGTTTAAATGTTGTTTTGTCTTCAGTTGCATTTCTTACATATGTGTGCATGTATATATCTGTTCATTTATGTAGATTTGCTAACAAGAGGATTCTGACTGGGCATGACCCATTTTCACTGCTGGTCTGGGAAAAAGCGCCATTAATTCATTCATTCATTCGTTCATTCATTCATTCATTCATTCATTCATTCATTCATTCGTTCATTCTTTTACTCAGTTACCTGCTTAATCTTAATCAGGGTTATGGTGGCGCCAGACCCTAACCTAGTATACACTGAGCACAAGACACACTAATACCAAATGAAGTGGTAGCCACTGAAGGGTCTATAAAAGCACTCACTTTTTTGCATAGCATGCACACCTATGGGCAGTCTGGAGGAATGCCAATTCATTTACACCATATATTTGAGATGTGGAATGAAATTAAGGTACCTTGTGATATTTTTCATGAAAACAATTACATGAAAACTCCACAAGCAAGATACCCCAGCTGAGAAGTGAAGCTAAATAATTCATAAGACATAAGGTTAAATAGTTAGGGCCATATAAAAATACAATTAGATTTAAGATTTATTCACTTATATACTGAAGGATTAAATTGATTCAGTGCAATATACGATTTCAAAGACTTGAAACAATTTTCCATTAAAACTGCATAAATAATAGAATTGACAAGTCATACATTGCATTTGCATGAAAAAAATGACACAGATATAGAAAAGTATGCCCCCAGAAAGTCATTGAATTAACAATCATATGCTAGATTTTTGGAAAATGCTCCTCAACTAGCAAAACAAATTAGGAATCAGCCAGCAATAGGAGTCCCCATCATCTAATCCTAACCTTGAATAGCAGCCATGCGCCACCACATCTTTGTTCACCTTCAAATCTGTGCCCACATTCTATATAAAACTACTCTTAAGCTCAAACCATGCTCTGCTTCAGCTGCTGACTTTTACCTTAAAATAGCAGCTGGTAGCATTGCCTATCCTGTCTCAGTTCTTAGACATAGGTCAGTCCAGGAATCCCACGCTCCTTTATGGAAACTGTAACACATTATCCCTCTGCACAAGAGAGGAAATTCAATAGACATTACTAACTTTAGACCTATAGCAATCTTATCCCCCCCTTTTCAAAATACTTGAAAAATGTATTCAAAAGCAATTGCTAAACAATTTCCTGCAGGAAGAACTCCTATCCCCCACACAACACATGCCTCATTCTTCACATAGTATTAACTCTGTATTTCTGGATACATATTATGTTGTCGAACCATAACAAGTTCGAATGCCATATTATCGAACCCACATGTTCGAACTTCGAAAAGTTCGAACGTTTCAATGGGAATTTCTTTTCCTTTACTACACTATAATGTGATCTCAGAGTTGGTATATTTAGAGTGGGAGTGTGGGGGGCACAACCCCCCCCCACGTGGTGGGTTCTTTTCTGTTTTTTTTTTTTTTTGATGTTTTCAAACTTTTGAAAGTTTGAACGTATGGGTTTGACCATATGGCGTTTGGACTTTTGTAAGTTTGGCAACGTAATATGAACCTGTATTTCTAACCTATAAAAATATCATCAATAAAGCTCAAGATAATGGCAAACTAGTTTCCTCTTAGACTTGTCCAAGGCCTTTGACACAATTTGTCACAGCAAATGTCTACTTTAAATGTTCTCATTAGGTCTTTCTCAGCCACCATTCTATGGTTCAAACACCACCTATTCAATAGATATCAGTCAGTAAAATGGCACTCCACCCTCTCTCAATATGTCCCAGTCACCACCGGTGTATCAAAAGGTTCTGCCCTTGGTTCCATACTCTTTAACATCCTCACTAACCCAACAGACCTCCCTAATGTAATATGCAGATAACTCCGCACTCATTTGCAAATCTGACAATGTGGCATACCTCCAAACAATTACTCAGGAAGCTTTAACAGTAACTGAAACATGTGTTTGTAACTCACAAGTCATGCTCAACTGTATAAAAAAAATACTACTTTTTTCCCTAAATCCCACTCCCAATAAAAAAACAAAATTTAAAGTACTCTCTTTTGATAATACAACCATTGAAGTCACTTCTCACAACAATTTATTAGGGATGATAGTGAATGATAATCTTAAATTTGTTCTGTATATACAAAACTGTGGAAGAAAAACTCATCAAAAACGAAGGATGCTTTATAGAGCCAAAACCTTTCTCACCGACACAACTAAAGCTACACTTGCCACTACTTATCTCCTTCTTTATGGTACTCCTATCCTTACTAACCTTCAGCATCATAAAAATCAAAACTTGTACAATGCTATAATAAAGTTGCTAAATTTGCAGCAAATAGCCCCTTTCAGAACCCACCTCTGTATAGCTCTAAAACTACTAAATTGGCTAGAACTACCATCAACTAAGATATGCACAGCTTCTTACAGCCTATAAAATTATCCAGAATCCATTTGCTTGTCTGGCACTAAATAATATTCTACACAACTATGTTCCTAGTCAGTCATTATGATCCAATTATCAAAAACTCCTGTCTAGCCACAAAGCTGTTTAGATTCCTTGCTCTAAGAGGTTGAGAGGTATGCAGCTTGATCCACTCTATTGTGGATTCCCCTAAAATAGAACTGAATGGACAAGGAAGAAGGATAGTACAGTTAAACATATTAAGGGTTACTGATAAGTTGAGAATTAATACTTTGCTTTTATGGCCTCAATTCAGATTGCAATGATTGAAGTGATTTAAGCCTACATGAGCAATCTCTGCATTATACCAGATTGAAAACCATATTATGTGGAGAGAATATCATTGTCACACAGTTAATGAAGGCTCTCAGTGAGAGTATGTTTTTCATATATTCTGAATATCTGCAATAACATAGCAATTGGATGGAAATGATTATAGTCAAAGTTTCAAACTTCTGTTTGTGGTGTAACAGCCTTGAATGTTTCCGGAAGGAAGCACCATACCCTTTATGTACAGAATGATGCTGTTGCAGCAGGAGAACATTTTAGATACTCAAGAAGAAGTAAGTCAAGGTGAAGGTGGGAAATACTGAATTTTTGAGGCAGTTCTTGATCAGCTTGCAGGATGTTGCAGAGAAATGAAAATCTGATGTCTCACTGCATGGTTGCAGAAGATTATCCAGAATTCTAGAAACCACCAAAGGTGCAAAATTCACATAGGAAGAACAAGATTTAATATAATTTTCAAAGGAGGTGAAACAGGTCTGGATTGGGTAGTCTTGTCAGGTTTAAGATGTTTGCTCACACTTGTGCTAGCAGTGCTCTACATTATTCAACTCACTTGTTCCTTTGCAAAACAATATTTATTTCCAATAATTGGCACTGTTTTCCTTATTGTGAAGTTACTTGGAATGAGAAAAATTTCACAAGATCTGTCCTGGTTGTATAATTTCAATGATTTTATCTCTCTGGGACATCAGTTCTTTAACACCTTTTGTAATTCACTATGATTCAGATTTACTCCTTTCGCATCTAACATTAAGTGGAGACCCTTCCAAATCTTAATAGAGAGTTGCTCTGTTCAGGATTTGCTACCTTCCAGAATCCTATTATAATTGTGGTATATCTAGCTAGTGCTTTAGAATGAGGTTTCTTTATTCCCTTCATTAATAAGATGATTCACGCTGAATCTCCTCATTCAGGAGTTGGCCTCCATACCCCACAACTGCATTCTCTGCAGACTAGGTTTTCACTAAACAAATTACTCAGTTCTACCAGTTATAAAACCTTTAGCTTCTTTACATCACGATCTTTGAATTCAATCACATATGTTTTATAATTACCATTTCTCATTAAGTTCTTTCCAGAGCTATAGAAAACTCATTTAATGAAGAGATTCCAGTGCCAATTTGTCTTAAAAATGTGAAAGCACAGAACTAGTTGCTTCTGGCCTGGCTATCATATAATAATATCTTATTTTCCATTTTGGTAATGGACAGACAGTCTAGTATAGTAACCTTTTTCAGCCTGGTACCTGTTCCACAGGGACTGAGACACATCAGCAGGAATGTTTTCAACTCCTTAAACTGCCAGGTGGTATGTAATGCCCAGGGCATGCATATATGTGTGTGCATGTCTGTGTTTGTATCTGTGCTTGACCCTGGTAGTCGTGGAGAGTCAGGGATCACATTCGCCATTTGAACTGCCATGTTGTGACTGTTGATGATATCCACTATGGTGGTGGCCTGTAGTCTTGGGACTCAATGTGATCAGTGGTAAGGAAGGTATAGAACTGAGTTATGGAGTAAATGCGCCATGATGATGTGTCTCATGGTTTATAGGCTTTGCTGTCCATCAACTGGACAACAGCTATTAGAAGTCATGGCATCCTACATGCCTTCATGTGATAGCAAAGTTACAGAACTATGGGAACATTCATGATCAGCCAGGTGAGAGGGGAGCCAGGTGTGTTGACTCAGAGAAACCATCACTCATCACAAACATGCATAATTGCCGGTGGTCAGGTGTGGCAGGCTGTGTGGTCATAACTGACAGTGACACCATCTCAGTAGTGGTCTGTGCAGTTTGTTTAGATGTAATATGCCCAGCTGCCCCACATCTGAGTCCTCCTATGACACATACTGCATGGACTGCAGTGGTAGACTAGAAGGTGGTTGCCATGTGCCATGCTGATGCACTCATACAGGTTTCATTTGCCACTACAGACCTGAGCAGCTAAAGCAGCTCCCAGTCCTTATACTCAATGTCACTCTGGGGGTATTTCACGCCATCTATGCATGTTGTCACCAAAGCCATGGAGTATACTCTCAATCTCCACAGTGCTATTGGTACTTGTTTTCTATGCTTGTCTTGTGCAGATACCCTGTGTGGACTTTTAGTACAACAGCAGTACACTACAAAGATTTGGTAGCACTCTACTGCTGTGATGTGCACCACATGATTTCTGAAAGTGTGTCCATATACATGGGGAGCACATTTGCTCCTTGGATGGACCTATGTAGTGGTCATGGTTTCCTTGTGGCCTGGGAAATGCAGAGCTTCTGCTTGCTGTACTAGGCTGAGCAACAGGTATTTTCTGAGAACCTCCTGCAGAAGGTATGGTGGTTTCTTCTGCAAGCTGGATCCCTGGCACAACCATTGTAGGATGGTTTAAAATAACACTGGGATCACCTATTCTGGTGAGCAGTGCCAGTGGTGGTACAATGGTCTGCAGTGTCACCACCCAGACCTGCTTCATCAGTTGAAGCAGAGGCTAGGAAGAGTGGTCTGAGCATTTATTGTAAGTATTTATTCCCCTCTCCTTATAGTTTTACCTGTATACCTATATATGGAGATGTACTTTCTTTTACAGTGGCCAAGGAGCATAAGTTGAACATGGCAGGACATTGCAAGAGATAGGAGTTATTTTCCAAGCTGCAGAGTTCATATGCCACATGTGCTACAGAATTGTGTAACTGCCATTGCACATATGTGCGCTAATGTGCAAATATTTCTCATTCTTCAGCAAGTTTAGTTGTGATCTAGGTTTTGAAGCAGCTGCTGTCACCTCCGCATGAGCTGGTTTATATCTGTGGTATTGGGAAGTCTGTGAGTCCCAGGTCTGCCCTTAGCAGAGGGAGGGAGGGAAGGAGGTTGGCTTGCTTAAAGTGAACTTGTGGGATATCTTGTGGCCTCTTTGGCCACTTTTCAGGAGAGGGTGGAGGTTCCTGTTCTAACAGTGTCCCAGAGGAAGTCTTCTATCATCTCTTGCTATCAGTTGTGGATGCTGGTGACATCATTGTGAACTGATAGCTGTATGCTCTTCTCAGAATGATGAAGCACCTCCTGGCAAGACTTTAATCCAGTAATCTGCCTTCTGACCAGTGGACCACCAGCCGAGAAATCTGCCTACAAGTGAGTCACAGAGTTGACTGTCACTGGGTGTTGCCTTCTGGGCTCATCTGGCCATGGTCCCTGTACTATTGACTTCCAGATATTTCCCTCCAAATTGGGGCATTTCCCATACCTTCTTTATCATCCAAACATTACCATCACCAGCTATCCACACTTTGTGACCATCCATTGATATCCCCATCTTTTATGGGTATACCACCCCCGGTTGTCTATGTCTATGTTTTATAATTTTCTACCTCTGCTGTTTTCCCTTCACCCACCATTCTTTCTCTACTTACCCTGAATCCTCCACCTTCATATATTGAAGCTGGGGTCTCCCCCCCAACCTGTCATTCCTTATGGTAACCCTTGTGTGTTTTCCTCTGCTTGTTATATTCCCCTCTCCTATCCCTTCCTTTCATCCCAGTTTAAATGATGAACTAGGTTGAAACTTTTTTGTGCTGACCCTCTGTAAGTTGTCTGTAGTGGCAATGATATGGTACTTCATTGCTTACATGGATACGCATGAACTGTGCCACCCTAGCCAGCCATGACGGTGGTGTCCAGCAGGTATCACATGGCAGTCTATCATGATTAGTGCCACTCTTAACCGCAATGTGACCATTCTAATTTACCATGCACTTGTTTGCTCAGTATCTCAGTGTTAAGCTGACCCCTGAGCTGTCCTGTCTGCTGCCTGGCATTTAGTGTTGAGCAACCCCAGAGCACTTATCTGCATATCCCAGCTATAGTCACATGAAATATATCACCATAAACTGTATCAGTAAATGCAAAATTCACATTTACCTTTTTATATAAGTGGGTTTTATATTACCTGCCTTTACTGTTAAATGTAATTTACTGGTACAAGTTTCCTGTGTTATTTTAAGAATATTTGTTTATCATGCAAAGCTGGTTGTATGGAACTCTTAGCCTTTTGGTTAAATGATCAGTTCTGGATCACTGTACCTAGCCAGTAAAAAAGCCTATAAATAAAACTTGCCCCTAAGGGGGTACATGAAGTAAGGTTCATAGACACTTCCTATACATGAGACCTGCTTAGTATCTTGCAAGGATTTCTAAAAAATACATTAGTGTAATAAACAGGATGTGTGACTCAACCTAATTTGCGGTAGAACAGAATAAAAATATGATGAGCTATGACTTCCCAGAAAGACAATGAATTATTGAGGTTATATATTATCAATGCAGTAGCAGGAGAGGTCATTCTGTAGGTTACCAAGGAATGTGATTACCAAGTAAGTAAATTTTCTTTCTTTCTGCAGGAAATTTAAATATTTTTTTGTAAGTTGTCTGTGAGTTTGTTTACCCACAGTAAGAGTAGTAGACAACATGATTAGATGGACTCCATATGATACTGGTACACTGATGGAATCAGGTCCTATGAAAAGTTTGTATGGCAGTTAGCACAGAGGATTAAGGCAAACAGCAACTGACAAGCTGAATCCTTTTTCCTAGGGTCAGTCTTCGTTTGCCTAGTCTGTGACTTTGAGCAAGTTACTTAACCCAAAAGTACCCCTGCCTGAGTCTGGGGTGGGGTGGGCTACATACATTTTATATATATATATATATATATATATATATATATATATATATATATATATATATATATATTGCTTTCTGTATATGCATAATACGTTATTCTGCAGTTTCAATCCCCTTGCCCATGGTTGAACACAAGTTTTTAAAGGATGTTGATTCTTTTGTATTGTTTTACATTTAGCATGACAGACAATGTGGTTGTGAAAACAGTCCAAAAAAAGTATAACTTGAACAACAGCATTTCACTTCATTCATTTTCTGGTTTTCTTGTACCTGTTTTATCATATTCAGAGTAGTGGGGGAGCTGGACCCTATTCCAGTGTCAACAGGCATAAGGCAGAGAAATAGTCCTGGAAAGAAAGCCAGCCGATCTTAGGTATTTTGCTTCAGATAGACAAGAACTCCATCTGTTATGATGTGAAAGCCTCTGAAGGCCAGCTGATGGGACATACATTTTTATTCTTTTTGAAGGTATTAGGCAGAAGAAAAACTATAAATTTGTATGGATTCTTTAGCAATAATTCAAAATTAGGAACTAAAGACTAATATTTATAATGTGGTTTTGGCAATAGCATTCTTCATATATTTCTGCATGATAAAAAATTCACATTTGTTAAAATATAATTATTCCATATAACTGTTCCATGTTGCAATGATGAACTAGAATCTGTTCCTTTAGTTATTCTATTCTAGATACTGAAGTAAATTTTTAAACTGATTTAAATTGCTCTCTGACATAGTCAGATGTTCAGTCTCTACTGGGATTCGATGTAAGCCATACATCAGTGTCCTTCACTGAAATTTTCAGACTGGTTTTGAATACCATTTCTGCCAATGAACTAGTCAGCAATTGTGATGTGATTTCCAAGTGACTGCTCCTTGATGAGACTTGATAGTCTAGGAGACAATCTGTACTACAAACAGAGGTCAGACTTTTTCTGATGCATTAAATGTATGACTATGGTCTTAGTTTTTACACAATTATAATTTATTAAGAATCATTACAGCGACTGATTTAGTCTTTAAGTTGTCAGTGCACAAAAGATGTCATTGTCTCTTTCATTGCTGCTTTTTGTTGTCTCTTTAGAAGAGCTGTGATTTTCCAAGAATATTGTTAGATGTTTATACATTCATCCTCCTGTTTACGCAGAATTAAAAATAATCCAACTGAACTCTTGTTTTACTTTCATGTACAACTGTCTTCTAGTGTTTAGGACATGTATATATTTTTTCAGTATTGCTTTGCCTAACTGTTGCTGATGTTTCATTTCAGTATTATTCTCAGTTTATGTTATGGAATTCTAATATGTGTATTATTTATTTTGGCATACAATCATGTTCGCAGGGAAAGCACACTGAGCTAAGACAAAATATAATGTGTGAACTGAAATATATTGTTTATCTTGAATTAATGAACAAAATATATCCCTGATATATGTAAACCAGAGCTTATCACCTACTACAAGTTTTTTCCCCATGGCAGACAGCTGACAATTTTATAGTTTAACTGCAGTGTTCTTATCTGTGCTTCCTTAATGCAGGACAATAACCTACAAACTCTTATCAGTTTTTTGTAGGTAATTATTTATGATGTAATATCTGAACTTTTCCAGCTGTATCAAAACCACAGCTAATAAGCTGTAACTGTTGTATTCCTTTTTTGTTCAACTATTTTCAGTTTATATGACCTCTTAGAAATATTAATTCACTTCCTATCTTCTGCTTATCAGAAATTATATGGCAGTTAGCACACAGAATTAGCACTCTGAACTGTTATTGAGCTGTTTCCAGTAACCAAATCATATAGGGCTTTATTCCTTGCACCTCCTTTTGCCTATTCTGTGACGCCACAAGTCACTTGACCCGACAGTGCTGCTGCATTATCCATGCAAAGTAACATATATTCACTGAGCTTACCTGGTTAATGAATGCATAAAATAAAATTAACATTCAAAAATGTCAAGGTTTACCATAGCAGAATGGAATTTTGTGAATGGATACTGTTGATGAGTTACAGTGATGTGTTTCTATTGGTCATAATGTAGATGTGGAATGAAGAAGTAAGCATATTTACCATAATGAAAATATTACCAATTGAAACATCTTTAGAATAGTAAAATGGTAACTACACGAAACCTACAAGTGAACACTTTATTGTACACATCATATCTACTCTGTCTTTTGAACTGTACTTGAGTTCAGTATTCTCTGAAATTAATACACAATTGCTCTATCAAAAAATAATGAGGAATACCTTGTATTTTGAATATATATATATATATATATATATATATATATATATATATATATGAATACAATAAAGAAAATTACTATTTTAAATGTGGGAATAATGCTGGAACTGCCAGTATGCCAGTATTGTCTATCCTTTCCATTTAAAAAAATGTTTAAATGTGCACCATAATTTGTCTGTTTCCTATGCATAACTTCATTAGTAGCACCAGTCGCTTACCAGTTACTCCCATCCTGGGAATTGCTACCTTAACAAACTGCATTCTAATAAATTGAAACCTGCTTCTACTGATCAGCTGGCAAATTATTTGCACTGTGTAGATCATTTGGGAATACCCTAGCCTTGACAGAGTAGAGCTCTACTTTAATTTATTCTTTGTGAATCCCCTGTATATCTCCAGGCTCCCATATCTCTCATTCTGCTACCTCTGACATCTGTCCTACAACTTTGCTTTATAAGTGTCAGCTGCTTTTTTTATATCCTCCTCATTTTATTTTTTGAGGCAGTTTTTTTTTCCTTTTCTTTTTCTCTTCCTTTGTTTAAAAAATCTTTGTGAAAACCATTGTTTTCAGTATCTACTGTTATCCATAAGAAGATTATAGAAGGTTATAGTTCACTGCTTTCAAAAGTAGGTTCCGCACATTTGTATCCTTTAGATTGACAGTAAAATGACCAATGATTGGTCTTCTGTATGCACAGATCAATCTAAATCCTATAGGCAGGCTTTATGTTTTGATTACAATTTATATAAAATGGTTTAATGAGGCATATTTGCTCAGGTTATATGCTCTATTTAATTTTTTTTGCATGTTTTAACGCTTCTGGTATTACCCTATGATTCATACTGTAGTTGCCTGTGATGTCATTAACATATATATTAGGTGTAAAGGTACTGAAGCAAATACATGGATAAATGATAGAATAAGCACTTTAAGTCAAGCATAATCAATAACAAATGCTTGTGGCAGAGCAGACAAAAATGTATTAAGTGTTCTTTGTGTCACACAATCATATGTAATTTTCACCAATCACATGCAAGTTGCAGTTCTTTAGGTTTTCATATCAGCTTTTATTCCAACCCTTGTACTTGTTTTAGATTTTCTATATATATGTCACAATAACCATATTATCTCACAGTCTGAATTTATTACTTCACTGTAAGCACACAAGACTATAATACTTTCCCTTTCATAGTCTGGATTGATCTTTTGTTACATTAAAATGTTAACTTTATTTACTTTGCAGTATTCATTTTATGGGAGGCAATAGATGACAGTGTGCTTTTTGCATCACTAGACATGGCCCTGACCATAAGCACACAGTCACGCACACACCTTGTTAGTAAAAGGAATCGATGCCTCCAGTATTAGCTCTATTGTATCTATATTTGGCCTTCAGGTCTAAGTTGTTCAGTAGAGCTGAATATTGCTTGGTGTCAGACAATGGATCAAGTAGCAGCCCTGCTTTTAATTTTACCAGACAAGTTGTGACAATTGAGTAAGTACTCCTTTAAAAAATCTGTAAGGCACCCCTTTTGTAAACAGTAATATCAGTGGACTGGTACCTTGGAAAGAAATGACACACATGAACATGTCAAGTGCTAGATCCCCTGGTAAAATTCAAAACACTAAACAAAGACCTTAACCAAAACAAGTAAACTAATAAATGAATTAAAATAAATGAAGCAATCAACACATATGATGAAAATGGCATCAGATTGTGTGTGTGTGTGTGTGTGTGTGTGTGTGTGTGTGTGTGTGTGTGTGTGTGTGTGTGTGTGTGTGTGTGTGTGTGTGTGTGTGTGTGTGTGTGTGTTTGTGCACACACACACACACACACACACACACACACACACACACACACATACACACACATGAGCAATCATTCTCATTGTGTTTTTCATGTCTTCTACTACATCTGAAGACTTGGGGAAAGTTTGTTTTGTTTTGCTTTTAACACAGCATAAAAATGGAAGGACTATCAAAATTGTTATCTGTTTTATTTCACTTGATTACTGTTAAAAACTTATCTTTGCAGCAGCTTGTTCAGACATGGTGTAGGGCCATCTTAGTAAGTGCAATGTTCGTTCTAGTGAGATTAGTTTAACTGCAGTTATTTCTAGGTGGTTGAGAACTATTAGGTCAAATTTAAACCTGTTTCTTAGTAGATCTCTGACTTTTTTGATTCCTTTATACTGCATTCAGCTCTGCTGAGCACACTGTTGTGCAAGCTGCAACTGAATGGTAGGTAGCGTTTGTAAGTCAATTTTTTTCCCTCAGTTAGCATTGAAATAACACTTCCTTCATTTCACAGGTGCTAGGCACCATCATCCTCTACACCAGACTTTACTGCTTTGATTTGTACTAATCTGCTTTTAATTGTGTTAGTCTGTGCATGATGCTCAAAATAAAGAATGAGACCAGTAACCTCCCTCCCTTAACACTCCTACAGCCCCTTTCTTATCCCTCTTCAAGGTTCTTTAAACAACAACACTAGATATTATGCAGACTGTAAATTAGTTCCCCTTTTATTGCTAGTCTTCTAGCACTTGGGGTCCCAAAGCAATGTTAGAACTATCTCATGCTTCTAGGGAATGAACTCCTGCTCAACCTAGTAAATTCTGTCTGTGAGAGGAGTAAATACCTACCAAATTTTGGGGGCATTCCCAGTTGATGTATGCAGTGAACATTACACTGACATACACCTACTCATAAGAAAACAACATCCTCATACAGTTCTACAAAGTTATCATATCTTGATGCCATTAAAAAAATCACTACTCAGGCCTCCTAGACCTCTTAAGATTAGGCATTAGCAAACCCCCCAATACCTAGTACACATGCGCGTGTGCATGTATACACACACGCGAGCACGCGCACACACACACACACACACACACACACACACACACACACACACACACACACACACTCACCAACATACCATTTCCATGTTTAATATGCATAACCAGCTTCTGGAAATATCTTAATAACTGGTGATTCTATTATTAGAGATGCACATACTCCACTCTCATCAGCTTGGATAAGGATATGGTTACAGTTACCTGTCTCATTGGAGCCAGGACTGAAGAAATATCAAGGGGCTCTCAAAACCCTCTCACCTGCCGATATGACTAATGACCTGGGGGGGGGTAGGTGTTGAAGGACATGCTGGACCTTGCTACACAAGCCTCTGTCAGAGTTAAAACAGTTTTATGTGGTGTCTTCCCTTCACTGAGACTGCTGCTTAGATTCAAGGAAAAGATAACTGGATTCAGCAATTGACTAAGTAGTTGGTATCATTTCAGTGTGAGCCAGTTTGTTACATTGTGAATAGATGATTGACAGTTCAGCTCACACAAATTTCACATACTAGCTTGTTGTGCCTAATATGCCTTTATTAGGCACAGTTCATCTAAAGAATAACCCAGGCTAACAAATACATTGAATTCCAAACTGAACAGCATGAAGGTGGCCCTTCTCAACACCAGTAGTCTTAGCAAGATGCAACCCAATATGAAGAATTATGAAGTCTAATTTGTATACTTATTCTGTTATTATCCATGTGTAACTATTTTTGCTGTATATATAAATCTTATGTCTTCTGCTGTATTTTAACATATTGTTTGAAAATTCGCTGTATACTGTATTTTAACATATTGTGTAAAATTGTACTTACTGTGGAGCTTTTCTTCCTGGGCCACCATTGAAAATGGACCTGTGTCCATCCAGTAGGACCATCCTGGTTAACAAATGAAAAATAAAAATAAAAAATAAATAAATAAATAAAATACACTTCTGCTTCTGGAATCTGTCCATGTTTGTGCTGTTACCGAGACATGGTTCAGTTGTAAAGACAGCATACCCTCTGAGCCTGGGTTTTGTGCCTATCCTGTCTTTGAACTCTGTGCTAACTGTAACAGAGTCTATGTGCTCATTATTGACAGTATCCCATCAATGGTGATACTCAGAGAGCCCACCCCCACCCAATGAGCTCATGGAACTTAACCTTACGTTAAGGAATTCAAACTTATAGTTTGTTTGATCATCATGCATGGCCCCACACAATTATGAAAACCTCCTGGCGTTCCTTGAAATTATTCTTGTAAGCAATGGTTCATTAATCCTTTGTTACTTTGATTGTATATATGATGATTGAAGTGCTAAAGGATACTATTATATGAAGTCACTTTTCATATAATGAGACAATTTTCTATAAAGGGTAGTCTGTTGTCTAAAAAAGCAAATACATTTAATCATCTCAGTTTTAGAATGATAAGGTTTGTATCAATAGTATTCATCCCAGTATCTGGGGTTACTCCTCACAAGTTAACAAGATGAAGGAGAAAATATGTTTTGGTTGTTTCCTGTCAAACACCTTCCATGGGATTCAGAAATGCTGCCACCAGCAATAAGCCCTCTTTATTGCTGGCATTAGCCATTTTTGATTCTGAGACAGTCCTGCCTTGATGAGGTGAGGCACTGCAGTGGACTGCCTATCTGGTCAACTTCAAATGTAAACGAGTCACATAATAATGAGCTATGTGTTCTCCCCTCAGAAATGCCTGCTGAAAGTGATTTACATAGCAGAGCAATTCATAGAACTAATCTGCTGCATAAAGCACCACCATCAGCCATGTTAATTAGTATGGTTAAAAGCTCACATTCACCCATTTCAATGGGTGTGATCAAGTGAGTGGTGCATGCTGGGGAATTTAGCAGATAGGCACTGTTTGAGCATGTGTGTATGTGTGTGTGTGTGTGTGTGTGTGTGTGTGTGTGTGTGTGTGTGTGTGTGTGTGTGTGTGTGTGTGTGAGATGGTGAGTATTCCATATCTTTCAATTATCTCTATACCAGTGAGGATAGGATGTAATACAGGGGGGAGGGGAGGGGGACACTAGACATCAAGGACACTTTTTTGCATATCATTTAAGTCACTTAAAAAGTTAATATAACACTAAATTTTACAGCAAGAAGTTACAAATAAACCTAATGTCTGGCATTGTTGACCGACTGTAAGGGTCTCTGAGAAGGGATAGGGCAGTAGTTATGGGCATTCTGTGCCAGCAGAGGCAGTTGACCTGTATGTTGTCTATATGTGTGTAGGGGGAGTGAATGGAAGGGTATTTCTGCCAACACTATGCATAGCCTGCCAACAGTGACTACTGCAGCTAAGTTTTTTAGAATCTTGTTATAACAAGGTTGCTAAATTTGCTACCGAGACCCCACATAGGACCCATCACTGCATGGCTCTCAAGCAACTTGGCTGGCTTGAGCTGCCACAGCTACTGAAACACAATCAACTGTCATTGGCACACAAGCTATATTACTACCAAACTAAAACTCCAGCACTCCAGAACCTAAATACTCCTTATTCCACAACAGGAACCTTAAGATCTAGTACCCAAAACCACCCAGATGTCATCAAACACAGCAATGAAGCTTGGAAATCTCTGTTCAAGTATTCCATTTCTAAATCTTGGAATGCTTTACCCTGCAACCTGACCTCCATTAGCTCCACCACACAATTCAAAAAGCTCCTCAGAGCACGTTATGTGAAGACCTGGTTATGCTCTTGTTACTCCCCAGGGTAAACACTTACTGAGCAACCTACTCTCCATCTAGACCCAATAGCTATGTAATCCATCTACCCAATTGGGGAAAGAAGTATGTTTGTTGTAATAAATGCATACTATTTTAGTATGTACTGTGGGAAACTTGTAAGAACTGCAAACTATTTTATTTTTACTGGCTGTTTGCGAAACTTTCTCTTCTGTTCTGTTATATGTTATCTTAGGCCATTCACTATGTACTAACTGCCACACAAAACAATGTAATAATATTACCTCATTTCCTATGTATTACTAGATAGCTATTGTGTAAATGTTCCTGATTCTTCCTCTTGATTTGATTGTTTTTTTATATGGAGCTTTTCTCCCCGGGCCTCCACTGAAAAAGGACCTGTGTGAAGTCAGATTGCCCAGTAAACAAATGCAAAATAACATAAATAAATAAAATATGTTTTTGTTAGTAGTTGCTCTAATTACTAAGCAATTCAGAGACATGCAAATCAGCCAGCAATTAGGTCTTACTTCATTATGGCTAATGTGTCTCTGAATCACTGGTTTCTGTGATCACTTTAAAGGACCCTTTTTGTTGCAGCTATACCACTGATGGCTGACATGTTTCTGAATCCCGGCTTTAAATCTGAACAAGTTTTAAAAGGTCCCACCTGAAAGGGTTTAAGAAAATTTGCTACTGCCAAAAAACCTTTGTTTTCACAAGATGTCATTTAGTATTCTAAAATTTCTTATCAAGATACAAACATTGTTTGAGTTTGAAATAAATATCTTTTAAAGGATATTTGCTGCAACTCTCTTTCACCTCTTACCTTTTTGTAACCCTCTTTGAAGGAATTCACACACAGACCGAGATCATAGCTCAAAGCTGATCTATTAGTAAGGAAAAATTGTGCTTAAACTGGACAAAGACTTTGCCATTTAAGTAGTCAGAGGGCTCACTTTTACAGAGCTTATACGCAGAGCTCAATATACCATGTTACCTCTGTTTAGCAAGGACTGATCTAATAACTTCATGGGGTAAAATGGCATTTCACTGTTCATAGACAATGGCTGGGATTTAGAAAATGTTCCCTGTGTTCATATAAATTGCTATGGCCAAAGGAGTAGGTTATAGAATTACAGAAAATCTGATTCAGAGACATGTTTAGCCACAGTGAGAAAGACCTCATTATCAGTTAATTTTTATGCCTCTGAATTTCATGTAATTACTGCCTGTGCTAAACAGCACTTTTCAGAGGTAATTGCCACTGGTGGCCCAAGCATCATTTTGGCACAAGTACCCATAATTCACGCTCCACACATAGTATGCAGACATTTATATATATATATATATATATATATATATATATACATACACACACACACAGGCACACACACGTCTCACCTGTCCCTGATTTAACAGAATGTCCCTGATGTTGCCTCTTATTTTTGCCATGTACCTCATAAATTACACATGATTGCACTTACAGATAGTCAATAATTCCAGACCTTAAAGCTTTATACTACTTATTGTTCAGAAAAATGCTTTGTGATGTAAAATATGTTGCTCTATTATCTTTTTAAGTGACCTGGAGTAATATTTAAAAAATGCCCCTAGTGTTGGCTAGTGGTGTTCATAGTCCTGAGCAAGGGAATTGGCCACATGCACACACACACACACACACACACACACACACACACAGACGCACACATGCACACACGCACACATGCACACACCTGCACGTGCACACACACAACTTTACACTACTGATCCTCTAACTCCCTTACCATGCCCACCCAGATAGAGACACAGACATTAGGGTCCACTCATAGCACTGCAGACATGCACACATGCTACCAGGCTTATACCCCCCTAAATATATCTCCACTAAACTCCATAATACTTAACCGTAACAAGGTATTTCTTATTAGAAGTAATGTGGGAATGCGGCATTTTGGCTGTGTTAATTAATGTAGATGACCATGTTAATTTATGTACCCAAATGATTTCTGCAGGTGTTTCTGGGGAGGAGAATACATGGCTAATTAAAATAGGTCACTCCCCCAGAATGCCTTATTAGCATTTAGCGCTGCTGAGGAGACAGCCTACCATGGGGGTTCTACTGACTGTGTAAAAGCACTACAGTAGGTCTGCCTATGACTAGGAAAGAGCATCCTCTGGTGATTTCTGCCCATGTTAATGCTTGCTTCTGGTGGTAGCCCTTTCTGTAACCCAACCCATGTCTCTTATCTTCTTATTCAGTTAATATTACAGAGTCTTTCTCATTTCTGCATAGGTTCCCAACCACTGCCATTAACTTCACAGTAAGTCAGTTACTGAGATTTTTTTTTCAGTTTTGGCACTGTTTTTGTTCAGTTATACATCAGATTTATTAAATACTGTGACAGTCTCTTATGTATATGAAGTGAACATGACTTATTCTCCATATGATCTAACTTAGTACTCTGTATAGTTCTGTGTTGGTTTTTGTTAGACAAGCTATTAAATCAATTTTAACAGGGAAGTCCTGAAATTGTTCTTCATCAAAGCATTTCTTTAGTTTCCCATTCCTTATGTATCATTATGACAACTTGTTGAAAACTCTGCACTCTATTTGGCAGACATAGATTGGCAAAATTATAGTCCATCTGTGAATCCCTGCAGCTGCTGCTATTGTAAGCAAACATTTATGCTCACCAAATGATGTTAAGAATAGTTCACAGGCAGTAACCCACATGGATTTTCTCCTGCAGAGTTGCTGAAGGAATGTCTTTACACCAAAAACAAGTTCCTCTTTCTCGGTTTCAGAATACTTTCTCTCAGGAGAATAAAAGGTTCTTGATGTATATTGCAGTTCTCCTTTCATCCTCAGAGGGCATGACACTTTTTGAAACACTGCCCTTGTGCCATAGGTTGAATGATACAGGTAATATTAAAAGACAGCAATTCTTTATATTTTTTAAAGCATTTCACTCATCATTTCCATTGCCATAAAAACATTTTCTTTTAACAATCTGTACAGTGGTGCTAACAATGTACCCTGATTTGGCATGAACGCGCCATAATAAATTATACTGAAAAATGCTTACAATTCTATCCTGTAAGTGAGATGCCTCATGTTGTTGTTGTCTTTCGGCTTTTCCTGGTTAAGGGTCACCACAGTGGAACTCCGGTCCCCTAATGATTGGCAGTAGATTTTCACGAACGCCGAGGTGCCAGCTCGACGTTCAACCTTCAATTAAGGCACACCCATTTACGCATGTCTTTCTAATGCCCACCCAACGATGGGGAGGACATGCAGACTCCACACAGAAGGCACTCCCCGCACTCCAGCCGAGAATCGAACGGGAGAACCTCTTGCTGTGAGACAACAACGCTACCGCTGCACCATCGGGGAAGTCCAAGTGCGATGCCTTATGAATAACATTAATTTTCTTGTCCAGTCCATGTCCCAGATGTTCAATATTAGTTAACTGAAGTATTATTTGAATTTTAACCTTTCATTCCATAGGCTTACAATCTTTGCAATACATATGTAATTTACTGACGTGCTCCCTTTTTGTCTTTTCAGTAATCAGTAAATCATTTATACTAAAATTATTGGATTTTTTTATTATTTTTTGAAAAATATGTGCTTTAAAATTCACTTTTTTTTTATACTACTTTATACTTTTGTTGACTAGGTTAGTGGCCTGTCTTAAAGGGAAACCTGAGATGGTATTCATACCGACTAGGGGAAGTTTGGCCAGTGCACCAGGAAACTTTCTCATGTCTTTTATATACAAGTGCCATGGGATCTTTTATATCCACTTGAGCTGGCATAACTCAGGCAGATGGGGCATCTGTACAAACTCTTATCCAAAGGACTGCCAAACACAAACAAGCTTCTGCGTGCATTAATTGCCACATACATTTTAGAATCCTCATTTTACTTATATTTACCTGACATTTATTTACCTGAAAAGGCTGACTGGGATAATATTTCATTTTTAGTGGAAGCCTGGGAAGAAAAGTTGAATATTGACAAAATATAGTTACAGATAGATAAAGTAATTAAAAAAAACTAATATAGAGGAACAACATATTAATTCACAACTGCAGTTCATACGGTGTGAGCTTATATATATATATATATATATATATATATATATATATATATATATATATATATACAGTGCAAATATTTGGACAGGTATAACAAGTTTAAAAAAGAACATTGCTAATAGTTAATGAAATCACAAGTTATTGTTCATAGAAATGTCATTAAACACAATGAGTACAATCTTTGGAACAGAATAACTTGTTAGCATAGCTTAAGTAGAGTTATAGTTGTCCTTTATGTAAGAAATAGATCAACTATGTTCAGAGTGAAGGAATTGGAAATATTTTAGTAGATGTGTGAAGATGGAGAAGTTAGAGGTAGGTCTAATTTGTAATACATTATGATAAGTAGCTAATAGGTCTATTGAAAAAAGTGAAAACAATTCAGCTCAGCAGTCAGATTGGACTTAGAACAATAATGATTACTTAAAAGAATGATGGCAAACCAGTTCAAGAGCCACAATAAACTTTATTAAATCAGTAAAACAATAATTATAAAATGCATAAGCTTTCACATTTACAGCAAATGTTTTATAAGTTG